>NC_085136.1:24750789-24770789 GCF_035046485.1 Aedes albopictus | reverse complement strand
CCAATTAGACACCCAAACACCAACATTGCTCCAATGCGGAGTGTCTCGAGCTATCCGGGCCCGATATTTTCTCTTCCCTTGGGTTCCTCCGCTCCCCCTTTTTCCCTCATGTCAAACGTTCAATCGTTCGCGAGTGATTCGATCGGCTCTACTTCGACGAGTGCGATACCGATCCATGCCGCGGGTGTTTCACATGTAGCGTATCCGGGTGTGAGTGAAAGTACTAACCGTTATCACAGTGGGATAGTTCCATCGGCTCCGGTGATCAACTCTAGAGTAGAAGCATTTCGACTCCCGGCACAGCTCCTCCCAATGGCTAATGTTGCAGTAGGGAATTCTGCGGGAATTCGTTCTGCCCCAGGAATTGTCCCAGCGGCGGTCAACGTTGCACCAGTGAATTCGCTACATGGCTACAGCTATCCATCGTATCAACCGGCGGACAGGAGTGGCGCTATTCATCCTGTATCTTTACCAAGTTTCGATGCTCAACCGTTTGACATTCCAACCGCTCAACAACTGGCAGCTCGCCACGTCGTCTCGAAGGAACTACCTTCCTTTTCGGGGAATCCCGCTGAATGGCCGTTATTTTGGAGCAGCTACGATACTTCGACAAGGATCTGCGGCTATAGTGAGTCGGAAAACCTTATGCGGCTTCAAAGATGTTTGAAAGGAGAAGCAAGGAAAGCGGTGAATTGTTTCTTGCTACATCCGTTGAATGTTCCGGAAATAATTCGCACATTGAGCACTATCTATGGTCGTCCTGAAGCCATCATAGGTACATTGCTGGCTGAGGTACGAGCAACTCCGGCCCCACGATCCGATAAGTTAGAAACCGTTATCAGTTTTGGACTAGCAGTACGGAATCTCTGCGCTCATTTAATAGCGACTGGGCAAGACATGCATTTAGCGAACCCGATGTTGATCAACGAGTTGGTCGACAAACTTCCAGCTAACATCAAACTAGACTGGGCGTTGTACACACAGCGCGTGGCACGAGCGGATTTGCGGGCTTTCTCGGAGTACATGAACGTCATCGTGGATGCAGCGAGTCGGGTAGCGCCGGTCATGGATAAGTCGGAAAAATCAAAGGCAAGAGCTGTCCTGAATGCGCATTCTTCGGAAAACTATTCGAGCGAGAACCATGGAGAGCAGGAACATTTGACGACGACAGCTAGCTTCGACCAATCTGCCGGAGGAATTAGCAACAAGCCATGTCTTGTTTGCAAATCTAGCGGACACAAACCGAAGGACTGCGTGTCTTTCAAATCGAAGTCCCTGGAAAATCGCTGGAATACTGCGCAGGAACTTCACCTTTGCAGGAGGTGTCTTTACCCGCACGGAAAGTGGCCATGCAAGGCATCGCTGTGTGGTGTAGAAAGATGCCAGCAAAGCCATCATAAGCTGCTTCACCCTGGTGACCCACGTCAAGAACGAGAACCTGTCGTTCCTTCAAGCGCTGTAACAGGAGTAATTACTGCTCATCAACATTCTCACAATAAAATTCTATTCAAAATTATCCCTGTAATGCTACACGCCAACGGCAGGTCCATCCAAACATTTGCCTTCCTGGACGGCGGGTCTGACTCGACGTTAGTGGAGAAGTCGCTGATGGATGAGCTTGGTCTACAAGGACCAGTTTCCCCACTGTGCATGCAGTGGACCAATGGAGTCAAACGAGCCGAGGAAGATTCCAGACGGGTCGAATTCAAGATTTCCGGAGTAGGGCAAGGCAAGCAGTTCCAGTTGAGAGGTGTGCAAACCGTGGAGAGTCTAGATCTACCCCAACAGTCGATTCGCTTCAAGGAATTGGAGAGTCAATTCGCTCATCTGCGAGGGTTACCGGTGACGAGTTACCGAAATGGAGTTCCCGGCATTTTGATCGGCTTGGACAACACTAAAATGAAAATTTCCCTCAAGCAACGCGAAGGCAGGGCCATCGAACCTGTTGCCACCAAAACGAGGCTGGGATGGGTCGTCTTCGGCCGTTCCGGGACTCGGGACCGGGAAGAAGTACCACTTCATCGAGTTCTCCATGTCTGTACCCGTTCGCACCACGATGATCTAAATGAATTAGTCAAACAATCTGTGGGCCTAGATAGCGTCGACGAAGCGGTTCCACTGGCAGCAGAGGTGAAAACCGTGCACAAACGAGCAGGGTTCCAGATAAAACATCTGGAAGTTCTGGGACGAATTGGAGAGCAGACCAATCCGAAAATAAAAAGCAACATGGATGTGCTGTTAAGCGAGGAACTAACCGCAGCAGAATGTTCTGACCGGAAGTTAGCACGGGCTGAAGCATTTCCAGTAGAGTCTGAAATCCTACGCAAAAATCAAGAAGATTCGGAAACCCAACAAAAAACCGTAGAGAAAAGCAGCCGAATCTACAAGCTGACACCGTTTATTGGTGAGGGAAGCGGGGTAAGGAAGGACGGACGAATCGCAGCATCACCATACATTCCATACGAGGCGAAGTTTCCAATCAACGTCTCTAAAGAACACCACGCAACGCACCTTATGGTAAACTGGTACCACCGGAAATACGGCCACGCGAACGGAGAAACAGTAGTCTATGGAGTTCGGCAGAAGTACCATATTCCGCACCGGAGAGTTGTGTTACGTTCGGTCAACGAATCGCTTGCCTCCACAATCACCAACCAAAGGACCCGGTGGAAATGCAATCCTCCTTACGCACCTCACTTGGGTGGCGTGTGGAAGAGGCTTGTGCCTTCCGTTAAGAAGGGTCTCAGCTGTCTGCTCACGGATAGACATCCCGACGACGAAGCGTTGAATACGGTACTGGCTGAAGTCGAACCGCTGGTGAACTCACGCCCACTGACTTACTCACCGCTGGAGAGCTCCAGCGGGGTAGTTCCACCTACGCGACCAACGAGGATAGAAGCCGCTGTTCGTTCCAGCTGGAGTGCCATCCAGGTTATGCTTAACCATTTTTGGAAGCGTCGGTTCAGGGATTATCTCTCGGTGATGTCGCCTCAATCGAAATGGTTTGGTGAGGTGCGTAACGTTCAAATCAGCGATCTGGTCATGATAGCTAGCGGCAAGGAAAGGAATAGCTGGACGCGAGGAAGGGTACTCTGCGTCTATCCAGGGAAAGACTGGCGAACAAAACGAGTCGATGTACAAACTTCAATGGGCGTTCATCAACGTCCGGTTTCCAAGTTGGTTGTACTGAACATCACCGGAAATTCTGGTATAGCTGCAGGTCCTGGCAGCAATACGGGTGGGGGTATGTAAGCGGATGAACCCTTGTCGTTCAGTACCGCCCAAACAATTTCAATTCTACCAATACATTCCTATAAATTATTTGCTGTCGCCCAACTGACACTATTGTTAACTCTCTAGACCGACATGACACAAAGCTACACGAAGTGAGAAGACAAGCACACGTGAATTTGTTTCCTAATAGTAAAATTTATTTATTTCTTATACATAAAAAAGAAAAACACAAAAACATTGAGGACAAAATTGTTACAATAGACGGAAAATTAACGAAGAAAACTGAAACTGTAAGTAACCTAAAAATCGTAAAAAACATGCAATTAATAAAGAAAACTTTGCAGCTTGAAGCTTACTCCGCAAAAACGAGTTTGTCTAAGGAGATTTTTTCGTCCGTCCCGTAACAGTAGTATTTTTATGGACAGGACGGACTCGATAATCTGGGGTGAGGTTCTGAAGCTTCCCAAACATATATCTGAGGAACGAAACGCTCAAAATTTCAGCTTTATACAGAATTCTGTCCCGCAGATATAACGTATTATGTTTGGGAAACTTCTGAACCTGACTCCGAATAATCGAGTCCGACTTGTATTAGTTTGATTTTTTTTCACAAACACCACTTGTAAGTAGCTGATCAAAAAAGTTCGCATATTTCAAAATATTGAGGGTGTCCATTCTGCCCCGGGTGTCCATATTGCCCCGCCTACCCCTACGTAGTGAAAAGTTGAACATTTCAGTTGGCTGAAGTATGCTGAAATGGTCTACTTTTCACCCCTAATGCATGTGTTCCGCAAAGTACTACTTTTCGGCACTTTTGCTCGTACGCACTTTTCACTTACCACCTTGCCTTCCGTAGATTCAGCCTCTGCCTCTACATCTACTGAGCAGCTCGAATCCGAATCAGGACGATTTCAATTCGGATTCGAACTATAAATCAAGTGTAGAAGCAGCTGCTGTATCTGCTTTTGCTTTTGCCCGCGCACAACTGTTTGACAGCGGGAGCTCGATCATTGGTGACGCCCACTACACCAGAGCCTACCTGATCAAACAAAAACTACGCCGACAAGCATGAGCGCGCGCACGTGGTTCCTACTGATACATGTTCGTGTAGCTAGAAAAGCTCGCACTAAATGGGTGGTTTTCGTAATTACAAAAAACTTTGTATGCAACTCGTTGCAAAACTCGATTTTGTCAGCACTCGTCGTATTTATCCAACTCGGCAAGCCTCGTTGGATAAATGTACGACTCGTGCTGAAATAATCATCATTTTGCAACTTGTTGCATAAATAACTATATGATATTCGTCGTTTTCGTCATGATGTTACGATTTGTAGTCATCATGATGATATCATGAAGCGACATATTTTTTGATTTTATCACTTTTTCGTCATGTTTTGGGTCCCGGATTTTTACCCGTGTAAGTGTGTAGGATCCATCTACGAAGTATGCCTTGAAAGAATATCAAAAGAAATAACTGAAGAAGTCGCTGACTAATTTTGTTGTAGACGGAAACTTGTTGACAGAGAATTTCAAGAACAGACAACGCTATTTTGTGTGTCTGTCGATATTTAAACAAACTTCTCAAAATGTCTCAAATGAAACACTCCTTGAGGTACAATAGCTTAGATTTGTCACATACCTAAAAAGTCAATTCAACTGTGCAGTGTTCTCTTATTTCTAGACGAACATTTGAAAAGGGTCTATCTGCTTTTTGTAAACAAACATGTTTCTGTCTCTGCAGGGCCCATCTGCATCCACCCACGCACATCAACACCCTTAAGAGATACACTCTGAAAAATGTTCACGTCCGATTTACGTGAAAAGATATGTAGTTTTCGTCCACCATATTTTTCACGTAACCTTCACCGGAATGACAGGTAGCTGGATAATTTGAGCTTCGCTAATCGACGTGATAAGTCAGGTAAACTTGACATTCATTTTACGTACCGATTACGTGAAATGTGTGTGAGTTCTACTGGAATTTCAGGTAACTTTTACGTGAAAACAAGATTAGTTTTAAGAAAATTTTGCGTAATGTATACATGATTTTTGAATGAAAACAAAGCAACAGTACCAGCTTGCAACGTATTTGAAGAGGCAAGAAATTTTAAATCCTTACAAAATGCAATGAAAAAAGCGGAAAAAGCAATAATAAATGATATGCTACCGTAAAATACATCATTGCATTTTTGAGGGATGTAAAACTCTTGACTTCTCAAATACGCTACAAGCTGCTACATATATGTAACAATTAAAGCAAATTTATTTATCAGTCTTTTATCCAGAGTAGCTCTTGAGAGCTCCCAGCAAGCACTACAAATTCGGCTTCCGGAGCAAAGACTTCGTCATAGTTTGTCCTAAACTTTTTGCTGAATTCTTGAGCAAATTGGCGAGCTTTGTCTCTAACCACGTTTCCAATTTCGTCTAATTTCCGTTTGAATATCCACTTCTACGAAGGTAAATCCGTCAGCAAACTGACATTCTCTTGCAACGACTGCATCTCATCATCCATAGCTGTCTTCCACAACTCCGCTTCAGGTCCTCTCATGACGTGTGCGTCGAACTTTCGGAGTGGAATCGGCGTTTGGCTTCTCCAGCAATTGAACAAACTTAACTATTTTCTAATGATTGGATTACAACAAATGTACATCTAGCCACAGACAACATCTAGCTATGTGCTGCTGCAGGGATTGTCTGATTTTGATGATAGTGGCCTTTCTGAGAAGCGGTACGCCGATCGGCATGGGATTTCTACGCCGCCTCCGATTACCGCGCCGACACGCCGATGCTTCATGTATCGGCTTGAAACCTAATAAGTAATAACCATAATCTGGTTCCACAAGTGCATGGGCATGACGACCTTCCCCTTAGCGCATCAATAACAGGTCTGGTAAACGTCACATTTCTTGATAGCCACGCTCTTCTTCATAGCTTCACGGACGACTCCTCGATCTTCGGGATCTAGATGCCACGAATAGTAAATGTAATCTTTCGTATGATTTGCAACCTTCATCCTTCGATTGTTACAGGCCTTCAAATGGTATAAGCCTCCAACCTTGTACCTATGACTTCATCCATGTGTGAATGCTCTACAACGCGGAGAACTTTTTTGAAAATTCTCCATAGTAATTCCCATATTAACCTATTTTGGTCTTGGGCCATTAAATCACCACTGAAATGGCTGAAAATTTGACAGGACTCTAGTTTTGCACCAAGGATTGTAATGGACATATGGGAACTTTGAATTTTTAACATATTTGAAGTCTGAATTGCCCTACCCACACTGAATCCCGCAGCGTCTGTGGAGCTTCGTGTACGTAACTTCTGCTCTTTTGTTTACTAGGCTTCCGGCAGACATCAAGTTGGATTCGAATACATAGAATACGTTACTGAACATGATTTCTTGTTGGCGTGATGTGTACTTCGCTGTCTTCCACTTGGATTTGGGTGTTTGTTGAGCACCTCCTCGTGCTGCAAACTTGGGCGATCTTTTTTCTTCATCGTCGCGCTTCAAGTGGCTTGGCTTCTGACATTGATGGCAGATGATGGTCTTCTTCTCGGTACCTATACACTCGGGATGGCTCTTCTCCATTCTGTTCTACGTTTCATCCAGTAATGTATCTTTGACTAGCTCCACTGGTTAGGCTTTTGTCTTACCGGGTCTTTAATTCCGTGGTCAGGTTGTCGAAGAAATGCGAAATGCTTTTCAGAATCATTGCCAGTTTCAGGTTCTCGACCAATTCCTGACCCGTGTTCGCCAGACTGGAGAAAAGTTCTTCCAGACGTTCGTCAGAGGGGTGGGGACAGTCTTCGACACGAACTTCCACGAATTCTCCCGGATGAACATCATCTCGAGCTTAAACTGCCCTGCCGATTCGTGGCTTTTCGATACTGAATTTTCTACCTTTCCCTCGTAATCTTCGTGTTCGATCTTCGCAGTGATATTTGGGCCAATCGCACATTTTTATACAGTTTTTTTTTCTAAAAAAAAATGTGCAGTCCAGTGATGAACGAAATGTGACGTATTGACTAATTATAGCTTATCAAAGTTTTCCTGTCGCCAGGGTTCCTGATTTCCACTTTATACACATTGAAAGTCACCCCTGCACAGTCGTATTTCAAGGAATCGTTTAATATATTTGTGGGTAATTTTCTGAGGAAATCGTTAGGAAACATTTTGGCAAATTCATGGAAGATTCCCTGAAATTTGTCCAGTTTTTTTTTCCCTGAAGGAACTATTGATATTTATTTTGCGGTAATATTTAAAAATCTTTCTAGCAAAATTGTCAATAGTATGTGTTTGAATGTATCCTGAAAAAATATCTTGATGTTTTCCCATATTGAAAAACAGATTTGCGGGCACGGCAAAAACGCGCACAACCGTATGTTCAGTAAAATTATCGATATCTCAGTAAAAAGTGACGATTGTTAGCTGACACTCATCGAAATGTTGTACTAATCTCAGCAAGGAAATGTCACAATTGCTGAGATCTCGGCAAAATAATTGTTTGCTGATTACCCGGGTAGAAGAAAATAACTAACGAAGATCAAATTTTGCCATTAAAAATGAATAGCTGAATGGCAAAATTTGTTATTGGTTTGCTGGGAATAAGAGCTAAAAGAACAAAAATAATAACTGACTTTGTACAAGAAAATAACTCAACAATAACTAAGTTTGTCCTTATAAGAACAAACCAAGGACAAAATATTTCAAAATGGAGAATAACTGAATAAGTTATTATCGAGTTATTGAGAACAAAGTAAGAACAAAATAAGTTATTTGAAATAAGGTCATCATAATTGTAAATTTTGTTATGATTGCAAAAAAAACTGTATTGTAACCCGAGCAGGAGCAAATAGCTGAAGAATAACTAACTCAGGTATGGAAAACCGAATACCTACAACCTAAATAAGGTATTAAGTAGCCCTGCATAAGAGGTAAAATACCTAAAATAATAACTGGTGTGTATTCTGTGCATAACGCGTGAATAATGATATCAGGTATGACAATACCTAAATAATAATCGGCGAAATTTCCATACAAATAGCGATTTTTTCATAATTTAATAATACCTCAAGCAGTCCTCAACACCAAACCAATAACTCGTTGAGGTATTGTATCAATACCTTCAAAATACCAAAATAAGTTATTTTCAATACCTGGACAACCGACCAATACCTTGTCTTGGTATGATACCTGACTTTGGTATGCTCTAGTTATGTGGCAGTTATTCATTCCTGCTCGGGAAGTTCTGAAATGTTTTGTCCTTGGTTTGATCTTATAATAACAAAATAAGCTATTATTTACTTTTTGAACAAAGTGAGTTATTATTTTTTGTTCTATTAGCTCTTATTCCCAACAAACCAATAACAAAATTTGCTCTTCATCAATATTGTATTTGTATTAAAATAAATACTAAATAACTCATCAATAACAAAACAAGTTATGATTGCCAAATATGCAATTAGGATGTTATTTTACTTAGGATGCTCATAATAACTTGATGATGATTAACCTGGGCTTGTTAGGGGAATATCTGTAAGTAAAAACGCAGAATAACTTATTTTGCAATGATAATATTTTTTGTTCTTAGCGAGTTATTTAGTGTTATTCATTAATAACATAAGAATGATAAAATGAGATATGATAGCAAAATTTGTTATTATTTTGTCCTTGGTTTGTTCTTCGCCTCTACCCGGGTACTCGGCTGTGCGATTGTCGACAAGAGTATGAACAAAAGCTGATACTCCGGCAATCTGAATTAAGTGTGTTGAATAAACTTCTGAAGAAGTATGCGAATGAATTTCTAAAACAAACTTCGCATTTATTACAAATCTCGCACCAGTTTGTTTTGTTGCATTGCTTCATGCCGCTGTTTCATGGTTTTATGACTCGGCGGCATAATTCTATGACTCAGCGTCATAATGTTGCATAAATATTAACAAGAAAAGGTTTGTCGCAACGTCTTTGGCAACTATGACTTTTTTTATGAAAATTGTAAAAAATATTTTTTTTGTAATTAGGGGTAGGCGGGGCAATATGGACACCCTAAGGTTTTTGCCAACTTTACCTGGCAAGATGTCAAAAAAGTTTAGTTTTTTATGCATGTATCCTTTTAAAGTCTATTTAGCATCTTTTGCATAAAAATGCTCACGAAGAAAAATGATTTATCCACTTCAAAAATGTTATGAAAAATGTTAGTTTTTCATGACCGCCTTCAAGCATACGGGGCACCCCCATGGGGCAATATGGACACCATGAGACTTTTACGAATTTTGTACATTATTTACACCTACAAAGTCATTTCATTACAAAACAACTATTATGGATGAATAATACGCCGAAGTAGTTCATTTTTGTTTAGTTTATTTAAATTCAGTCTGTTTTGGATAAAGCTTCGTTTTTGTCGGCATGTACAGCTATGCCTAGAACAACTATTTTCCACTGCTGTCGTTTTGACCCACTTGTTTCACCCTATGTCTACTATAGTGAACGTTTAACCGAAAATATACTGAAATCGAATAATTTGGTTGGTTTGTGATTTAGGTTATATTTTTCCCTTGCCGCTTCTTTCAAAAAGGTGAGTGACCATTTTGCCCCGGCAGCAGAAGATATTTCCAAACTTGATTTTTGATATAATAAAGAAGAAAATATAAACATGTTAAGCATGTAGATATTGCTGTGTGCATTCAAAATGCAAATATCAAATGCGGGAGCACCAAATGCGGTAAGATTATCTAACAAGTAACCCGATGTCAGTGGGAGCTTTTGAATCCTAGGTTGGCGGTGATATTGGCTATGGTTGCTACGTTGCCTTTGGTAACATGTGTTACCGCGTTTGAAGCGCATTTGGGCACCGTTTGCATCTTGAACGCACACAGCAATACAGCAAAACTACTTGCATATGTTCTAGAAATATCAGGTTGTAATCGACCTGTCATAAATTAATCTCTAAATCTTATTTTAGATGGTGTGAAAATTATAATTTCCATGCACAAAAAACGGAGGACGCAACTTTTTCGTGTAAAATCAAGTGTAATTTTAATTTCGAATGTTTTTTTTTTTTCCTGAAACTACGTTTTAGACAAATGGACTATATTCTCCATTAATTAAAAGTTCAAAAAAGTTCGCATATTTCAAAATATTGAGGGTGTCCATTCTGCCCCGGGTGTCCATATTGCCCCGCCTACCCCTACGTAGTGAAAAGTTGAACATTTCAGTTGGCTGAAGTATGCTGAAATGGTCTACTTTTCACCCCTAATGCATGTGTTCCGCAAAGTACTACTTTTCGGCACTTTTGCTCGTACGCACTTTTCACTTACCACCTTGCCTTCCGTAGATTCAGCCTCTGCCTCTACATCTACTGAGCAGCTCGAATCCGAATCAGGACGATTTCAATTCGGATTCGAACTATAAATCAAGTGTAGAAGCAGCTGCTGTATCTGCTTTTGCTTTTGCCCGCGCACAACTGTTTGACAGCGGGAGCTCGATCATTGGTGACGCCCACTACACCAGAGCCTACCTGATCAAACAAAAACTACGCCGACAAGCATGAGCGCGCGCACGTGGTTCCTACTGATACATGTTCGTGTAGCTAGAAAAGCTCGCACTAAATGGGTGGTTTTCGTAATTACAAAAAACTTTGTATGCAACTCGTTGCAAAACTCGATTTTGTCAGCACTCGTCGTATTTATCCAACTCGGCAAGCCTCGTTGGATAAATGTACGACTCGTGCTGAAATAATCATCATTTTGCAACTTGTTGCATAAATAACTATATGATATTCGTCGTTTTCGTCATGATGTTACGATTTGTAGTCATCATGATGATATCATGAAGCGACATATTTTTTGATTTTATCACTTTTTCGTCATGTTTTGGGTCCCGGATTTTTACCCGTGTAAGTGTGTAGGATCCATCTACGAAGTATGCCTTGAAAGAATATCAAAAGAAATAACTGAAGAAGTCGCTGACTAATTTTGTTGTAGACGGAAACTTGTTGACAGAGAATTTCAAGAACAGACAACGCTATTTTGTGTGTCTGTCGATATTTAAACAAACTTCTCAAAATGTCTCAAATGAAACACTCCTTGAGGTACAATAGCTTAGATTTGTCACATACCTAAAAAGTCAATTCAACTGTGCAGTGTTCTCTTATTTCTAGACGAACATTTGAAAAGGGTCTATCTGCTTTTTGTAAACAAACATGTTTCTGTCTCTGCAGGGCCCATCTGCATCCACCCACGCACATCAACACCCTTAAGAGATACACTCTGAAAAATGTTCACGTCCGATTTACGTGAAAAGATATGTAGTTTTCGTCCACCATATTTTTCACGTAACCTTCACCGGAATGACAGGTAGCTGGATAATTTGAGCTTCGCTAATCGACGTGATAAGTCAGGTAAACTTGACATTCATTTTACGTACCGATTACGTGAAATGTGTGTGAGTTCTACTGGAATTTCAGGTAACTTTTACGTGAAAACAAGATTAGTTTTAAGAAAATTTTGCGTAATGTATACATGATTTTTGAATGAAAACAAAGCAACAGTACCAGCTTGCAACGTATTTGAAGAGGCAAGAAATTTTAAATCCTTACAAAATGCAATGAAAAAAGCGGAAAAAGCAATAATAAATGATATGCTACCGTAAAATACATCATTGCATTTTTGAGGGATGTAAAACTCTTGACTTCTCAAATACGCTACAAGCTGCTACATATATGTAACAATTAAAGCAAATTTATTTATCAGTCTTTTATTCAGAGTTATTAGAGCATTCACAAACATAATAGGGGGATTCACTTAACAGCGTAAACTGATTAAACTGATGAAACGTCGCAATCACCAAGGCAATCTTTGATTATTTCATTCGCAAAATCATGAAAAATTTCAAATAAGCAGAAAATCATGGCTTACGCAGCAATTTAATCTGTTTAGTGAGTACATCTACACATACATACGTTTCGGACTCTCCAAGATTGGATAATTCCAAACAAATCCCGAGGTTTCGACGCAAAATCTTCGTAGTCCAGTTGTTCCAAATACTCGCTGAACTATAGTTTTCCGTCACCGTCAAGAGACTAACAGTCCCTAACACCTGCTTCTGAAACTATTGAAAATAATAAAAGTGAACACTGTTTATAATTAATCATGTATTGTCTTAAACAATTAAATTACTGTTTAATAGATATTTGCAGCAACTTGCTCTGAAACGGCGTGGTTCCTGCACCAACTAACTTTCGACACCATATTGAAATTTCACACCTGAAATTCACGTAACTTTCGATTCGCATTCGCAACGCATTCGCAAACGTATTCAAACGATTTACGTGAAAATTAGGTGGATTTGACCAAACAGGGCGGTGAATACGCCGTGATTATCGGGTGATAGTTACTAACGTCAGGTAACTTTTGAGATTTTGTGAATAAGGATGAGCTACGTGATATTTCACGTAAATCGGACGTGAACATTATTTAGAGTGTAGCTTGAAGAACACTATTTCTGATAAGGGCGTTGATGTGCGTGGGTGGATGCAGATGAGCCTTACAAAGACAAAAACATGTTTGTTTACGCAAAGCAATGCCCTTTTCAAATGTTCGTCTAGATTTGGTATTGCTTTAGACCATCTCACGGCGAAATTCTATCTCTTTCGCTCTTTCAATGAATTTGAAAACAACAGGACCAGTACCTGTCAAATTTGGCAGGTGTTGGTCCTGTTGTTTTCTAATTTCCCGTAGGAGAGAAAGAGAGCGATTTCTTGATGACGTCACCGTGCAATGGAGTTTAGAATCGACGATTGGCGTTCTTAATGCAAAAGACTGTGTGCAGTGAATAAAGTTGTAGCCGAAGCGAGACAAAACAATTGTCAAAAAAGGCTCACCGACAATCCTTTGTCCCATTTTGTTCAGATTATGAAATAATCACTTACATAGGTATGTAGGGGGTGGAAGCTCAGGTAAAATATTATCTCCTGGGCGCCCATTAAAAACACCACCCCCGGCGAAGACTGGCGCTCGAGCCTAGCTATTTAGCACTGTAGTTGGAGGAAATGCCAATGCAGAACCCGTAGCTTCCGGGAAGGTAAGCCCAGCTCCCTGGGTTAGTGGGATGGTGTCAGGCCCTGCGAGCCAGCCGTAAAAAAGACTAGCACCGGAAAATCAACAAGAGAAGAATGCGAACCGATACCAATGGCGACGACCACAGCGACGAAAACGGACTTGCGATTGGAAGCTCGGTACGTGGAACTGCAGATCTCTCAACTTCATCGGGAGCACCCGCATACTCGCCGATATACTGAAGGACCGCGGGTTCGCAATCGTAGCGCTGCAGGAGGTGTGTTGGACAGGATCTATGGTGCGAACGTTTAGAGGTAATCATACCATCTACCAGAGTTGCGGCAACACACGTGAGCTGGGAACAGCTTTTATAGTGATGGGCGACATGCAAAGGCGCGTGATCGGTTGGTGGCCGATCGACGAAAGAATGTGCAGGTTGAGGATCAAGGGCCGATTCTTCAACATTAGCATAATAAACGTGCACAGCCCTCACTCCGGAAGCACTGATGATGACAAAGACGCATTTTACGCGCAGCTCGAACGCGAGTACGACCGCTGCCCAAACCACGACGTCAAGATCATCATAGGGGATCTTAACGCTCAGGTAGGCCAGGAGGAGGAATTCAGACCGACGATTGGAAAGTTCAGCGCCCACCAGCTGACGAACGAAAATGGCCTACGCCTCATCGATTTCGCCGCCTCCAAGAACATGGCCATTCGTAGCACCTTCTTCCAGCACAGCCTCCCGTATCGTTACACCTGGAGATCACCACAACAAACGGAATCGCAAAATCGACCACGTTCTGATTGATGGACGGCACTTCTCCGACATTATCGACGTCAGGACCTATCGTGGCGCTTATATCGACTCCGATCACTACCTGGTGATGGTCAAACTGCGCCCAAAACTCTCCGTTATTAACAACGTACATTACCGGCGGCCGCCCCGGTACGATCTAGAGCGACTGAAGCAACCGGATGTCGCCACCGCATACGCGCAGAATCTCGAGGCAGTGTTGCCGGACGAGGGTGTGCTCGATGTGGCCCCTCTAGAGGACTGCTGGAGTACAGTGAAAGCAGCCATCAACAACGCAGCTGAGAGCACTATCGGGTACGTAGAACGGAGTCGACGAAACGATTGGTTCGACGAGGAGTGCAGAGCGGTTCTGGAGGAGAAGGATGCAGCGCGGGCGGTAATGCTGCAGCATGGAACCCGACAGAATGTGGAGCGATACAGACAGAAGCGGAAGCAGCAGACCCGTCTCTTCCGGGAGAAAAAGCGCCGCCTGGAAGAAGCAGAGTGCGAGGAAATGGAACTGCTGTGCCGTTCACAGGAAACACGCAAGTTCTACCAGAAGCTCAACGCATCCCGCAAAGGCTACGTGCCGCAAGCCGAAATCTGCAGGGATAAGGAAGGGAGCCTCCTGACGGACAAACGTGAGGTGATCGAAAGGTGGAAGCAGCACTTCGACGAGCACCTGAATGGCGAAGAGAATGTAGGCACGGAGGACCAAGGCAGCGGAGGAAATGACTATGTTGGTGCAGCAGAGGACGGGAACGAACCAACTCCCACGCTGAGGGAAGTTAAGGATGCCATTCACCAGCTCAAAAACAACAAAGCGGCTGGTAAGGACGGTATCGCAGCAGAACTCATCAAGATGGGCCCGGAAAAGTTGGCCACCTGTCTGCACCAGTTAGTAGTCAAGATCTGGGAAACCGAACAGCTACCGGAGGAGTGGAAGGAAGGGATAATCTGTCCCATCCACAAGAAAGGCGACAAGTTAATGTGTGAGAACTTTCGAGCGATCACCGTTTTGAATGCCGCCTACAAAGTGCTATCCCAGATCATCTTCCGTCGTTTTTCACCTAAAGTAAATGAGTTCGTGGGAAGTTACCAAGCCGGTTTCATCGACGGCCGGTCGACAACGGACCAGATCTTCACCGTACGGCAAATCCTCCAGAAATGCCGTGAATACCAGGTCCCAACGCATCACCTGTTCATCGACTTCAAAGCGGCATACGACAGTATCGACCTCACAGAGCTATGGAAAATTATGGACGAGAACAGCTTTCCCGGGAAGCTGACTAGACTGATAAGAGCAACGATGGACGGTGTGCAGAACAGCGTAAGGATTTCGGGTGAGCTATCCAGTTCATTTGAATCTCGACGGGGACTACGACAAGGTGATGGACTTTCCTGCCTACTATTCAACATCGCCCTGGAAGGTGTTATGCGACGAGCCGGGCTCAACAGCCGGGGTACGATCTTCACGAAATCCAGCCAATTTGTCTGTTTTGCGGATGACATGGATATTATTGCCAGAACATTTGGAACGGTGGCAGAACAGTACACCCGCCTGAAACGTGAAGCAGTAAAGGTCGGACTGGTGGTGAATGCGGCTAAGACAAAGTACATGCTGGTAGGTGGGACTGAGCGAGACAGGACAAGCCTTGGCAGCAATGTTACGATAGACGGGGACACTTTCGAGGTGGTAGAAGAATTCGTCTACCTCGGTTCCTTGCTAACGGCTGACAATAACGTGAGCCGTGAAATACGAAGGCGCATCATCAGTGGAAGTCGTGCCTACTATGGGCTCCAGAAGAAACTGCGGTCAAAAAAGATTCACCCCCGCACCAAATGTACCATGTACAAGACGTTAATAAGACCGGTGGTTCTCTACGGACACGAGACATGGACGATGCTCGAGGAGGACCTGCAAGCACTCGGAGTTTTCGAGCGACGGGTGCTAAGGACGATCTTCGGCGGTGTGCAGGAGAACGGTGTGTGGCGGAGAAGGATGAACCACGAGCTCGCTGCACTTTACGGCGAACACAGTATCCAGAAAGTGGCCAAAGCTGGAAGGATACGGTGGGCAGGGCATGTTGCAAGAATGACGGACAACAACCCTGCAAAGTTGGTGTTTGCTAACCATCCGGTTGGTACAAGAAGGCGTGGAGCGCAGAGAGCACGATGGGCGGACCAGGTGGAGCGTGATCTGGCAAGTGTTGGGCGTGACCGAGGATGGAGAGCTGCAGCTGCAAATCGAGTATTATGGCGGCAAATTGTTGATTCAGTATTATCATGAATTTGATGTGAACTAAATAAATGAATGAATGAATAGGTATGTATTTGTCAACGACAAAGCATAAGGTGAAAAATCAGTTTTCATGAATACAAAATCGAAACAGTTTGATACTGTTTGTTTACAAACTCAAAGTTAGTCCTGCCTGAAAAGTTGCAACGCAAAGCTTGAACATTTCTACGCGCGCGGTGCACGATCTTTGTCGTACATGTTATTGCGCATTACGTTCCAAACTGGACTGCGCACTTAGTTTTCATAAGTGCGAAAATCTGTAAAAAAGTTCGCAATTGCAACAAATCGAGTTGGTGTCTACAGCGCACTATTTCTTCGATCTACGCTGTACCTATAAGTTCTCCGAAGACACCACGCGGATTTGTCGCGTTTTCGCACTAATGAATACTTCTGTGATAGTCCAGTGGTGAGCTAAATGCGTAATATAAGCCAAGTAAAACCATATAAGCCATAACGCTGGAAGTATTCTACCCAGGTTTCTTTAAGTAGATCGATCCCCAACACATGCATTACATATCTGTTGTTCAGTCACCCCGTAACGAACCACACCACGCAGTTACATCACGCTTTCGCTAAATGCACCGCAGTCAACGACGTCCCACTTGTTTTCCAAACGACCGTGTCGTGTTTCGGTTCAACTAGGACCGCCAGGTAATTACAACAATTAGAATTAATAATTAGCTCACAACCGAACCGAACGATTCCACACACTGCCGATGCCGCCGACAGACAGACAGAAAGGCACAGATAAACACCGAACCGAACGAGCTGTAATATGAGCTTGTCTGCTTATCAGAACGGTGTTGATGTTACTTCTTCAAATGTGGGAAATGGTTCAGCTGGAACCGGGTGTAGTGCACCTGTACCGATTACGGCCGGTAACCGAGCTTAAAATTGTTTGGACTGGCAAAAAAGTGCATCTCTACTGCTCTGCATGCCGCATCAACCATAGCAGGAGGACACCGCTTATGAGGGAGATAGTGAGCTCTCTAGTAATCATCGTGCAAAAAATTTGCAAAACAGCTAGGCAAATTGCATATGAACGATGTTTGCTGGGAACTCGTCGTCGGTAGACTCGCGACTCCGTTTTGCAGCATTTGCATTTGCATAATAGTAAACAGCAGTGTGGCGATGTTTGTTTACTACTGACAGAGGGGGCGGATTTCTGTGGCGTAGGGCTGTGATTCTTGAAATAAAAACTAAGTCTGATATGGCAAAAAATGTAAGCGGTTTATTTGACGAGAAAATTGTACCTCATGGAAACGGAGTCTTTGATGAGTTGAGCTTTTGAGAGGTTGTTATGACGTACTGGCTCCAATGCCGTTCCACATTCTAGAATTCCTTCCGGGAATCCTTCGTTTACAGGCGATAAATGAACTCCTAGGGGAATCTTTTTGGTGAACACGTTGGCGATCGCTTTCAGTGAATCCGCTGGAATGGATTCTCCCGATTGATCCACGTGGATCATCGGGCATCGGGTGCAGTTAGCCATCACCTTGAAATGCTTTTTACCTATTTGCACCTCCTGCCACGCCTGTAAGTCCTCTTGGGCGTTCCCTTCCACTATCAAACTGCCACGGAAGTGATCAACTAGCCAGGACATCGTGGAACCGTTTTCGAAGCCTTCGCCATCGCTCAACAACTTCATTGCGTCCCAATTGATCATCAGAAGTTTATGAATCGGCTTCCGTTCGTCCGTGGTAGAACTTCGCATCAAACGAAGTCTCGGCATTCGCAGAGCTTTACTGACCCATTCGGCTGCCACGTCACCCAAGTCGATCGAATCCGCGTCGTCGGATTCCTTCGGGAGTTTTTTGATTTTCAAAATCAAATCCTGCATGAAGGGATGCGTCAAGATGAGAAAGTTAAGACTTGGGTCAATCTTGGGATGGATAGTGGACATCTCGGCATGCTTGGTTCGCATCAATGGGTTCCCATTACTATCTACGATCGTGAACTCTCGATCGTACTTCAGACCACAATGGGTTAATGGCCAAGCGCTAGTGACTCGGTATCCGCCGCATGATCGTATCGGATAAATGTAGATCGCTTTCAACGCGATGCCTTCGTTCTGAATCTCGTTCCTCATAGGGCTCACCTTTGCTACATTACTCGCCGTCTTGGAAACGAAACAATCGCTTATTATCTCCACCAGTCGATCGACGTCTTCCTTTTTGTTCATGTAGCCGAAGGAAACCCGTACCGTTCCGGTAGGCTGTCCCTCGATCATATCCGTATCGTCCCCGCAGACTTTACCCATTTCATAGAACATCAGTATATCATCGTCGGTGAGACCGAGGTGTCTCTGACAGCTACCGGCATTGCAAAAACAACCCGTCCGAACGTAGATTTGATGTTGAGCTGCAACCTTCGCGAACTCCGAAAAGCCCAGATGACTTCCGTCATCTTTCAGCACATTGAACGTGACGATTCCTCCCTGGCGATCACGTGTTTCGTATCGTGTATCCGTATAAAATAGAATCGCCTTCTTACCGTTGGCGTGCTGCAGTGTGGCCAGCCTTCGATAGCAGTATTTTGCCAAATTGAACACGTGCTTGGAAATTCGCTCCATGGAGCGATACCCGTTAGCCGCCGGGATCAAGCGCTGTATCGTGTTGATCCCCTCCAGCAAGGAAATGATCGAGAGAAACGGTTGCGTACCGTCCTCGAATCGCGTAACCAGATCGTCATGCTTCAGGTGCAAATTCTGTCCGCTCAGCATGATCTTGATCGTTCCTCCGCCGTAGTACTTCTTCTCCAATACGTTCTCCGATCCTTTCCGGATCAGCAGTGCTCCCAAACCAGTTGGATACCTAGAGTAAAACAGAAGTCAACATTCGCATACAGATCAACCCGCTTCACTTACCCGAAAATCTTGTAAAACGACATGCACACAAAGTCCGGTTGATAGCGGCTCAAGTCCAGGAAGTTCGTCGACACATAACTCGCCGCGTCCAGACACACGTAGAACCGCTCATCGTCGTACCCGGTCAAACCGTTCTGTTGTACCTCTTCGATCAGATCCAGCGGGTACTTGGCCGCGTTGAAGTTGTTCTGTGCCGGGAACACCAGCAACGACGGTCGCGTTCGACCGTTCCCCCTTGCCGAAACCTTCAAGTGTCGCAGAAAGTCTTCCGGTTCGAGCGGATCGATCCGACCGGTGGCAACAATCGCCCTCATCCCCAGAACCGAGGTGTGATTGTCCCGCAGGTATACGAAAGCACCCGTCTCGTCCGACTCGGTAGCATCTGGTGGCCGGAATTGGAAGCTCTCTGCCACCAATTTTAGACTGGCGGTGGCGCCGGACGTGAACACCAAGCTGTAGTTCGAGGCGTCGGTGTTGAAGAATCGGAGCAAACGGTGTCGCACTTGTTGCAGTAGATTGCCCGTCATAGGACTGCTGTGCGGGTTGCAAAAGAGGTTCTGTGCGAGAAGGTCCTGGATGGCCCGAATTTGCGACTCGGCGTACAGGGTTGTACCGGCGTGGTCCATGTAGTGTTTGCCTGGAAGAAGGAAATGTTGCAGCATTATAAAATATCCTGAGTCTATATATATGTATAAATGAATTTCTGTCTATCTGTCTGTCTGTCTGTCTGTCTGTCTGTCTGT
>NC_085136.1:24720789-24748289 GCF_035046485.1 Aedes albopictus | reverse complement strand
CTGTCTGTCTGACTGCGCTGGTTTTGTTTATGAAGAGATTTGTGCCCTCGAAATCGTGAGTAGCTCCCAAAGTCGGCCATTGTGGCGGCCATTTTGGGATTCTAACAAGTCTGTCCTTAACCCTTTGGGGACGGATGGGTCATATGTGCCCAGCCGAGAAAATCGACCATAACGAACGTGTTCTACCCGTAACGTGGGTAGATCACCTTGGAATGGTGCGTTACGGTGTAAGATCTACCATATCAAGTTTTGATCTTGCTATTTTCCGGCCGGGTTTATTTAAATGCAGGAACATTCCAGGATCAAAATTTGGTGTACTTTTTCACACTATTTATTTATTTATTTTTTTTACTCTATTTATTTTTCACTGCTAATATACCGTTTGTTTCAGAGGGATGCAGGTAAATTTAACCTATATATAAATAACCATTTACAAAAATATAACAGTGGAGAACGTATCACAATTTAATACTATTTTCTATTTCAGATTTACAAGCAGGCAATCAGCGATCAAAGCGGCGAATTATCTCTTTCTTTAGAAAGGTCAAGATTACCGTACGATACAGTGACAAGTAGACCGCGTCGATTTATTCGTGCCGAGTTCCATAATTATGGTTTCTTTTTCGAACACTTACGATAATGTATTTTTGTTTTTCATCACATCTTCAACTTATATTCCGGGTTGCGAACTTTCGCGGATAATTAATATGTACAACGGTTTTATTATAAGCAATCTTATTAACACGGGAACGCGAAAAAAAAGTAATACAAGAACATAGGTGAAACTCAAAAGCAACGATTTAAGTTGTTTAGTTGTCCAGTTTTCTCGTAAAGCTACGGCGCGGGTTTCGGTTTTTCAGCATTGGCAGTAACACTAAACGGAATTGCATACAGTTTATTTTCTGACTGAGAAACGATAAGCTTAAAACGTGCGTTATTACGAGTTGATCCGACATAAGCGCGGTTTAAAAATTATTCATACCCGGTATATAATTAAATTTAATACACAAACATACAATAAAATTATTGTATTCTTCCGACAGCCGGCTGGCGGAAGACTAAATCATATCAAGGGTTGCATAGTTCATATCACATACCAATGTGAATCCAGATCTATGTAACTTTCTATCCCTTCCCTTCCCACTAACAAACTTCCTTCCTGTGACAACCGTGGGGATGCGGAGGTACACACGGTCTCTAGTAGCAACGGATGTCACACCAACATTCCTTCCCTTCCCCGATGACCGTAAGGACGTGGCCGGCGCCGGTACTGACAATTTAAAGTTTTGAACCTTCAAAATTGCACATTGAGGATGGAAAGCTACACCCAGGCCCCATCCATTTGGTTCCCTGTGCAATGTTGACTGTTCTGGTCAGTAACGGAGTAGCAACTACGAATTGTACGGTCATCTCATGCTCATGCTCATGCTCATAACGAACGTGTTCTAGATCAGCGAGGTTGCGTCTCCAAAGGGTTAAGTAATGTTACCTAATCTACTGCATTTATAAAAGTAGTTCGAGGATCAATAAGCGTTGTTATATATTTTTGGGATATTAAAGGATAAAGGGATATTAAAGATCAATAGGTCAGCTGATAAGAATGGTATCGTAGCTGAACTCATCAAGATGGGCCCAGAAAAGTTTGGCTGCCTGCACCGACTAATAGTCCGGATCAGGTTAACCGTGTTCGGCTACCGGAAAAGTGGAAGGAAGGGGTCATTTGTCCAATCTACAGGAAAGGTGACAAGTTGGAAAGTGAGAATTTTCGAGCTATCACAATTCTGAATGCTGCCTACAAATCCATATCCCAGATCATCTGTTTTTGTCTTTCACTCAAAGTTTGTGTAAATGAGATTGTGGGAAGTTATAAAGCCGGCTTCGTCGCAGACGGCCACTGGACAATGGACAATAAGTTATCGTTACGCACATGATGAAATAATTTATCGTTACACCAGTAGACGTTAGGTTCTAAACTCAATAACAGTTTGGATGACCTGGAACATCCCGACTGATCTGATACTGTCTATTGAACATTCAGAAGGCTTACTAGACATGCTAGATTACAAATCGTAGTTTTGTATAATGAAATAATTTATTGTTACACCAGTAGAAGTTAGAATCTAAGCTCAAGGACAGTTTGGATGACCTAGGACGTCATGACTGATCTGATACTGTCTATTGAACATTCAGGAGGCTTACTGGACATGATAAATTACAAATCGTAGCTTTTTATAATGAAATAAGTTACCGTTACACCCGTAGACCTTTGGATCTTATCTCAAGAACAGTTTGGATGACCTAAGATATTCAGACAAAAATATTCTGCGTCATATTCTACTTTCTTTATGCCGTTGTGCACCAAAACTACAGAAATACGTAGAAAAAACTGTATAATAACGCTTGGAAAAATTTCGGCTTCAAAGGGTTAAATTCGAGCATTGTTCTATAAATTGCAAAATCTTTATTATCATTACTTTATTATTATATTTTCAACATCATGCTTCTCCTTTTGTGCTTAAATAATAAGATCGAACGCCATTGTGTAGTAATTCGTTTTGGCAAAATATTACACATATATACAAATAAAACGTAATAAATTACACGAATGGTCTCTAAATTATATTTTTATTGAAGGCTCAAGCGCCAACAGGCATAACGGGACCGAATTATATTTCTTTATTTCCACATATTGCTTATCGTCCTACATACCTTCCGGTTAGTTTTGCGGAACCGTAGAATTCGCGGTTTGGTCGAGCTTAGGGAAAACACACAAATATTAGTCCTGTTCAACGACTTTGGTTGTTGAACTTGCTCGCAGTTTCTACATTCTTCTCTTACTCATTTGTCAACAACTTCGAGCAAGCTCAACCTACGTTGTTGCCTCTGGGCACACTGCTCCGAATCAAACGAACGGAGTGTCGTCGACGCTTAACGATGGCCTTGACAGGTCAAAAGCAGATGAGGTCGATGACGAGGCAAAAGCATTGAAACCAGCATGCAGAGAAGACTAGGAGCTATAGTTAAACGTGAAATTGCCTCAAAAGATCAAAATTATTAAATCCTAATGATTGAATTTGATATTCTATCTAGCCTAAAGTGAATTCGTTATCCTACATCAATCAAACAGTGAGTTCGAGAATTTGTTATACTAGTTGGTAATGAAATACTAATTGAAATCGCATTTCTATAAAATAGGTTAGAATCTGCAAGTTAGAGTTCTACATATTGAAGTCGTGAACTACTATTACTTTATTCAATTAGGTAAAGTGCTAGGTAAAAATAATCATGCAAATAGTTCTAGATTAGCTAACGATACTTTGATTGCAGTTAAAGCTAATCCAATTAGTTGTGTCGGGCAAGGAGGCTGCAAAAACTCCGCCAGTACACCGAAAGTGTAAGTCGCAGTGTAATTGTAGGCAAACGCTATATTCTAATAAATTAATCTTATTGCAGTTTAAAGCTGCGCTAAACCCAAGTACTGCGTGACGCTGCTAACAGCCCGGTGACAGCATACCCTTGCCCTCTTACAACACATCTTTAAAACTTTCGATATGAGTACTCAATCGAAGAATAAGCTCCTGATATCGTCGGATCCAATACGAGAGGGAGGCTGCGTCAGCTGTTCGCGCCCCGATTCGTACGACGATTTCGTACAGTGTGACCAGTGTGACAGCTGGTGGCACATGCGCTGTGCGGGAGTCACAAAATCAATATCGCAGCGGCCGTGGACCTGCCGCACTTGCCTACCATTAAGCGTAGCATCCAGCAGCAGCTCAGCTCGTATTTCGCTCCGGCTGAAACAAATCGAGGAAGAGCGCGCTATACAGCAGCGCGAATGGGAGGCAGAAAAACGAGCGCTCGAGAACGAGAGAAAGGCCATGCAGGAGAAATATAAACTGCTGGAGGATCAGCTCGCTGAAAGAGAAAACGCCACCCGGCGTAGCCAAGTTAGCCGACCATCGAGCATGAGGCGTGTTAGTGCTTGGGTCGAAAATCTTGTCGAAAGCCAGGAAGTCGAGGGTGCAGTTGGTGGAGTGGTCATCGGCGTAGCGTCAGAAGCAGACCAAGATGTTCTACGTGAAGAAGCCGAAGAAGCAACGCCGTCAACCGTCGGCCGCACCGCTGACGTCATTCAACGATCGGAGAAGCCGGTGCACCCGAATCAACTGAACGTCCCCATGCAACTAGTCTCTTCTGACTCGTCGCCCCAGGATGGAAATCAGCAGCAAAACAAAGGCGCGATTCCAAAAATAGTTCCGAATAGTTGTGAACCGATCCGCGATGGTAATGTATGGACAGCTAAAGGTAATTTCACATCCTCTGTACCCCCCGTACTACATCCAGGTAAGCCAACCATTGTTCCAAAGCCAAAAGATAAAATTTCCGCTCAAACGAGCGACGATGCATATAAAGATTTGCTAGCAAAATTAGGGTCAATTGGTGTGTCTCCTATTGTCCAGAGCGCACCACAAGTTTTTGCAACAGAGCCCATAATACAAGGGCATGTTTACCCTACCGTTCCGCTTCCTTTAACCATGGGAGAGAACGAATCTTGCATTGCTCATAGAGCAAATACAGATCCACATGTTACTAACATGCAGTCAATCGCGCCTTCCCCGTCAATAGTACCCAACGTAACCGAGCAAGCCCCTTCCCCCTCGCAGTTAGCCGCGCGTCAGGTAATGCCTCGCGACTTACCGATGTTCTCCGGTGATCCCGCGGAGTGGCCTATCTTCATAAGTGCGTTCGAAAATACTACCGTCGCGTGTGGCTATTCTAAAGTGGAAAACCTTGCGAGACTTCAACGGTGCTTGAAAGGTGCAGCATACGAATCTGTTCGAAGCCGTCTCTTGTTACCAGAATCAGTGCCACAAGTGTTAAGTACTCTGCGTCTTTTGTACGGCCGACCGGAACTGCTTATTAATGTTCTTTTAAACAAACTGCGGTCAACCCCAGCGCCGAGATCTGACAAACTAGAGACGCTCATCGAGTTTGGTCTGGCTGTGCAGAGTTTGTGTGACCATCTTGTAGCAGCAGGACAGCAGCCTCATCTGACGAATCCCTACTTGTTGATGGAGTTGGTGGACAAGCTACCTGCGCACGTGAAAATGGATTGGGCGAGTTACATGCAGAGATATCCCGAGGTGAACCTGAAGACCTTCAGCAACTTCATGGAGGGCATCATGGTCGCGGCGAGCAAAGTTACGCTGTACACGAGTAGTTGCACCGAAAAAACAAAACCCAAACCCAGGACATCTATCAACACCCATTTCAACGAACAGGAATGGCCAAAGGACGATGAAAGGATTTGCTGCATCTGTAAAAATCGTGGACATCGCGTTCGGGAATGTGATGCTTTCAAAGCGCTATCCATCAATGATCGCTGGAAAACAGTGCAATTTCATGAACTATGTAGAAGTTGTCTTTGTGCCCACGGCAAAAGAAGTTGCCGAAATGCTGCTCAGTGCGGTATCAATGGGTGTACCTTTCGTCATCATCCCCTGCTCCATTCAAACCGAAGCGAGCCAGCTCCGCGTGAAGTAGAGACGCAGAACGTAGAAGCGGCGGGAAACCACACTCATCGCCTGCTGAATCAGTCACTACTGTTCCGAGTCATTCCAGTGACGCTTTATGGACCTCGAAAGGCAGTGACAACCTTTGCCTTCCTCGACGATGGATCACAGCTGACACTTATCGACGAAGAACTTACTCGAGAACTTGGCGTTGATGGTAGGAGTGTTCCGTTATGCATCACTTGGACCGGGAATGTGTCCAGGATGGAAGAAAATTCGAAGCAGCTGCGGCTAGATATATCTGGCGTGGATAAGGGAAAACGTCTGAATCTCGACGACGTGCGCACCGTGAAAAAACTGGCCCTGCCAGGTCAGACGCTTCGTCTAGACGACCTCAGAGACAGATTTCCATATCTCAATGGCTTACCAATTTCAGGCTATGAGAACGCTTTGCCACGTCTACTCATTGGAGTCAACAATCTGCACTTAACCGTCCCGCTGAAAGTTAAGGAAGGAAGTTTCAATGAGCCGGTAGCTACTAAGACGCGGCTCGGGTGGTGCATCTATGGAGGAAATGGCTCCTCCACGTCAAATTCAGTCAACGTCCATGCTTGTGAGTGCAACTGTGATCGCAATCTTCATGATCTGATAAAGGATTATTTTATCTTGGAGGATGCCGGTGCAACATCGACGAGTGAACCAGTTTCGGCCGAAGATAAAAGAGCACAGGAACTTCTGCAGCAAACCACGGTCCGAGTCGGCGATAGGTTCGAAACCGGGTTATTGTGGAGAGAAGAGGAAATCGAGTTTCCCGAAAGCTACGGAGCTGCGGTGCGAAGATTGGAGTGTTTGGAGAGACGCATGAAGAAGAATCCGTCTTTAAAAGATAACCTGGAACGTCAAATCAACGAATATCAACAGAAGGGTTATGCTCACCGTGCCAGCGAAAAGGAGTTACGATCGGCAGACTTAAGAAGGGTCTGGTATCTTCCTCTCGGAGCCGTAGTCAATCCAAAGAAGCCGGAAAAGGTGCGTCTCATTTGGGACGCGGCTGCTACGGTGAATGGGGTATCCCTCAATTCCCTTCTGCTTAAAGGTCCGGATCAGCTGACTTCGTTGTTAGCGGTTTTGGTACGTTTCCGGCAATATTCGGTAGCAGTCTCAGCGGATATTAAGGAGATGTTTCATCAGGTTAGAATCCGTGAAGCCGATCGTCAATCCCAGCGATTCTTGTGGCGAAACGAACCATCAAGCAGTCCAGATATTTTTATCATGGACGTTGCAACGTTTGGATCAACGTGCTCACCGGCCTCTGCACAATATGTGAAGAACAGGAATGCAACGGAATACGCGGAAGAATTTCCAAGAGCTGCAGAGGAAATCATTCACAACCATTACGTGGATGATTATTTGGCAAGCTTCGAGACGGAGGCGGATGCAGCAGAAACTGCGGAACAAGTAAAGTTTATTCACATCCAAGGTGGTTTCGAACTTACGAACTGGAACTCCAACAGTACTATAGTACTGCATCGAGTAGGAGCAGCAGAAGATAATGACCGGAAGCATCTGTTTCTGGACAAAGGCAATCAGTTTGAACGTGTTCTCGGAATGCTGTGGTTAGTTGGCGAGGATCAGCTTAGCTTCTGTACACAACTTAAAGAAGACGTACAGGAAATCATTGCGGGAAATATCGTACCCACGAAACGGCAGGTTCTACGTTGCCTAATGAGCTTCTTCGATCCTTTGGGCCTGTTGAGTTTCCTATTCGTCCACGGCAAAATCTTGCTGCAGGATGTATGGCGTGCCGGAATACAATGGGATCAAACAATCAGCAATGAACAGTGGGAGCGTTGGCAGAAATGGATCGCGGTTCTTCGACATGTATCTACCATACAGATTCCCCGATGTTATTTCATGAACGCCACGGCACAATACTACAAGGAAGTACAGCTACACGTTTTTGTAGATGCGAGTGAAGGAGCATATGCTGCTGTCGCCTACTTCCGGATTATCGACCTGAATGGGACACCAAGATGCGCATTAGTGGCGGCCAAAACCAAGGTGGCACCGCTTAAGCCGTTATCGATACCCCGTCTCGAGCTACAAGCGGCTGTTCTCGGGACCCGCTTATTACACTTCGTTCTGGAAGCCCATACCATAACTGTAAAACAGCGATACTTATGGTCAGACTCCACAACAGTTCTGGCGTGGCTGAGAGCAGATCCTCGAAAGTATAAGCAGTACGTAGCATGCAGGATCGGTGAAGTTGTAATGGAGACAGATGCCAGCGAGTGGTGGTGGGTACCATCAAAGTTGAATCCGGCGGATTTGGCAACAAAATGGGGAAGCGGCCCCACCCTGGACGCTGATGGGATATGGTTTAACGGACCTCCTTTTCTGTTGAAACCCATCGAAGAGTGGCCAGCGCAGACTACACATCAGCAAACAGTAGAAGAAGAACTACGTGCATGTAATATGCATTTGCAAGCCACACCAATACCTTCAGTAATTGATTACGATCGATTTTCAAATTGGGAAAGACTCCATAGAACTACAGCCTACGTACATAGATACATTGCCAACTTGAAACGAACGTGTTACGGCAAGGCGAGGTTAAGCGGGCACTTGACTCAAGAGGAGCTACAGCAGGCTGAAGCAACGCTGATACGATTGGCACAGTGGCAATACTATCCCGAAGAAATGTCGGTCCTTACACAGGATCGTGAGCGTCCACCATCCGAGCGAAAAGGTTTAGAGATCAACAGTTCACTGTATCGTTCTACGCCGTACATTGACGAGTTTGGCGTTTTGCGGGTTGACGGAAGAATAGGAGCGGCTAAGCATGCGGAGGTGGGAATGAAGTTCCCATCCATTCTACCAAGAAGTCATCGCGTCACGAGTCTCATACTTCATGCATTCCATCGAAAGTTCAAGCATGCCAACTTCGAGACGGTTGTGAACGAAATTCGGCAGCTGTATCATGTACCTCGACTCAGAGTGACTGTCAAGAAGATCAGCAGTGAATGTTTGATTTGCAAGTTGCGCAAAGCGGTTCCTCAGATCCCACGGATGGCCCCTCTTCCACCGGCTCGTCTAGCAACGTTTGCTAGGCCGTTCACCTACGTAGGATTGGATTTCTTCGGACCACTGGTGGTAAAAGTCGGGCGAGGTAATGCAAAACGATGGATTGCTCTCTTCACTTGTTTGACCATTCGAGCTGTACATTGTGAAGTAGTTTGTAGTCTATCGACGGAAGCTTGCGTAAAGTCTATTCGCCGTTTCGTGTGTCGCCGAGGTGCACCGGCAGAAATTTACTCAGACAACGGCACCAACTTCCACGGTGCCGAACGTATATTGATGAAGCAAATTCAGCAGGGAGTTGCTGCAACCATAACAAGCACGACCACCAAATGGTTCTTCATCCCACCAGCGTCACCCCACATGGGTGGGGCGTGGGAACGTATGGTGCGTTCAGTTAAGCAGGCAATGCTGGGCGCCTACAATTCCGACAGGAAACTGGATGATGAATCTCTTTTGACGTTTGTTTCTGAAGCGGAAAGCATGGTCAACAGCCGACCACTCACTTATCTCCCTCTGGACGCAGAGGAAACCGAAGCATTGACTCCGAATCATTTTTTGTTAGGAAGCTCAAGTGGTGTACGACAGCCGGTTGTTGAACCAACTGACAACTCAGCCGCCCTCCAAAATACTTGGCATTTGATCAACCATCAACTAGACGGCTTCTGGAAACGATGGATCCGCGAAATGTTACCGACCCTAACAAAAAGGACCAAGTGGTTTGGTGAAGTGAAGATGGTTAGCACTGGAGATTTGGTGATGATCATAGACGACAGTAAAAGGAACAACTGGATCAGGGGACGCATAGTGGAGGTAATCAAAGGATGTGACGGACGAGTCCGTCAGGCGGTAGTAAGAACTGCAGGGGGCTTGCTGCGCAGATCTGTCTCTAAGCTAGCTATCTTGGACGTCCTGGCTAATGGTAAAATTGGAACCGGTGGCCAATGTTACGGGGGGGAGGATGTTGCCTCTGGGCACACTGCTCCGAATCAAACGAACGGAGTGTCGTCGACGCTTAACGATGGCCTTGACAGGTCAAAAGCAGATGAGGTCGATGACGAGGCAAAAGCATTGAAACCAGCATGCAGAGAAGACTAGGAGCTATAGTTAAACGTGAAATTGCCTCAAAAGATCAAAATTATTAAATCCTAATGATTGAATTTGATATTCTATCTAGCCTAAAGTGAATTCGTTATCCTACATCAATCAAACAGTGAGTTCGAGAATTTGTTATACTAGTTGGTAATGAAATACTAATTGAAATCGCATTTCTATAAAATAGGTTAGAATCTGCAAGTTAGAGTTCTACATATTGAAGTCGTGAACTACTATTACTTTATTCAATTAGGTAAAGTGCTAGGTAAAAATAATCATGCAAATAGTTCTAGATTAGCTAACGATACTTTGATTGCAGTTAAAGCTAATCCAATTAGTTGTGTCGGGCAAGGAGGCTGCAAAAACTCCGCCAGTACACCGAAAGTGTAAGTCGCAGTGTAATTGTAGGCAAACGCTATATTCTAATAAATTAATCTTATTGCAGTTTAAAGCTGCGCTAAACCCAAGTACTGCGTGACGCTGCTAACAGCCCGGTGACAGCATACCCTTGCCCTCTTACAACACTACGTCGTTGAACAGGACTATTGTATTTCAAAATTCGATAAACAGGCGAGGTTCACGAATAACACCAGAAATTGAGAAAAACAGTTATTTTGAGTTTGCAAAATACGTAAGGGATGCACATCCATATGAACCTTTTTGAAGTTTAGTCTCTTAGCTTGGCAGCATCAAGTCTCTTCGCCCTAGTATTTAATGTTTACAGATATATTGATTTCGTTTTAATCTTCCCTTAATCACTCACTACTTTACCTACCTTTCAGTCGCATAAACTCGTTCTCGATATTGAGCGTCTCCTCGTCAGTATATTCCTGTTCGAATTCCATCCCGACCAAATGTTCCACCGTTCCTGGTCGCCCTAGCCTAATTACTCCAATTATTCTTCAAAGTTGGTGACACGCTTTTCTTTCAGTTCATTCATACGCTTTGAATGGACGCACTTGGCACTCACCCGTCCCGAACTAGAATGATCGATTCGCGGCCGGGATGGTTCCTATTATTTGACTCCTCGTGCACCACATCGTCGGTGAATTCAAATTTAATTAACGCGTAAACAGCACCATTTATCAATTACCTTTGATGATGGTGGCGGTGGGAATCGGGAAATCATCCCCCTCCCAACGATAAATCAACCACTTTTCCTCAAAGTAGAGATACGAAAGGCCTTAACCCGCCACTGGCACTGGGCAATGATATCTTGTTACTATGATATTGCACTGACCGTATCAATCGGATCGCGCGATATGCTACTGCTAGTGCTGTTGCTGCTTCTAACGGTGGTGGCCAGATAGTATACCAAATTTGCATACAATCTGATCAACAGCGTGGCACCGATTATGAATCTCCGGGTCGGTACCAGATACCTACACTGTTAGGGTCGTTAATCATCGCAGAAAGTCCTGACGTAATGGGGGTCCATAATTTCCCATATGTGAGTGGATGTTAATTATAGGTTCTTTTGTTGCTAACTGGTGCAATTGGCTCAGTATAAGATTGTTATTGGAAATTTTACGAATCTGTGTTTGCTGACGATCTAATAAAGTGAAGTTGAACAAATGTTTGATATTCTCGCGACCAAATAGTTTTTGAAATAAAAATGATCTACCACAAAAATGTCGAATGTAGAGAAGAGATAGTTTTCTGCAACATCCATAGAAAGTTGTTGCTGGAGTTCTCAGTTCCATGAACTTCAGTCAAATGTTTATGAAACCAGATTACAAGAATTTGAAGACGCCAATCGAAAACATTTTGCTTGTCACAATCACTGTATTATTGGAGACTTGATCAAAGAGATCGTGGTAGTAGCACCGGAAACCATTTCTACCACGATCGACTAGTAAAGAATCAAGATGAGTCTAAAACACTGTTCATGTCCACTTCAACACTACAAGAAAAACTGGCCTTATTCTGTAATCAGGTTGGGCTTTTATAACTTACAATCGAAGGAATCGCTCACATTATAAGTAGCACATCTGCTTTGTCCACACACTTCCCATTTTTTGCTTCTACGCAATTTACAACGGACATAGTTGTTCCAGGCGATTTTTTTCTTCAGCATTTCTAAGCAAATACGTGTTCTAACTTCTTTTTGTACCCTTAACGCTGGCAGCATAGTGCATGATATATCTTGTGTGTATCTGCACGCAGTTAATAACAAGACACGATCCGAAACATCTCGAGCTTGATCTCATAACAGGGACCCTGTTACAGGGTGCCCATCCAGTCGGAATTTTCAGGAAACTCGGAACATTTATCGCGTTCAATTTCACATGAGCGTAACTAAAACGATCTATTTTCCCATTTCTTGAATAACTTGTCTGGCAAAACATTGTCGGATATTTTGTTGCTAGTTCAAGTCGTCCTGTATGGAGGGATTCCTCTGTGTCTGTGCGGACCGCAAGAGGTATTCCTGAATGGAACTCTGATCTGTTCAAGTTCAAAATATCTTTGAATAAACGAGTCTTTTGTATAGTTAGATTTAGTGAGCGCTAAAAAGCTCTTACTTCAATCTTCAGGAGCCAATGTAGTTTTGCCCTATTTTCTTGTTTGTAGTTTTCTATTGAGTATTTTTATGGCGTGAAAATACTCTATAGTTTTATCCCGAAAGGATGCGTGCGTTGCATAAAAAAGGAATGAGTTCCTGATTTGTCAGGACACTTCGTTCTTTCTGAAATGCTTGGAACGCATTGTCGATTATCCGTGATGTTTGTCTGGCTAACATGCCTACTCATGTGACCTCACATGTCCCTCAATTTGGGATGTCCACAGTGACATCTTTTCCACAAAGTTGTACATAGGGTAGGTAATCAAAATTTGAACCAAATTGAGGCTTTCTGAAGCAGTGCAAATTTTAAGTGATTTTTTCTCCCACATGGAAATAATTTACTACGGCAAAATCGTATGTACATGAAAGCCACGGGTATAAGCTTTCTGTTAAATGGCAAAAAGTTTGTATTTGCACCGAATTTCATTGAAATATTTGATTTTTCATCAACAATGATTTTAATCTTAATTTGAACCATCGTAATCATAATTTGAACCAATTTTAATCTTAATTTGAACTACTGGCGGCAGCAGCTCGAGCAACTCCCAAAACAGCCAATTCCATGCTAAACAATGAAAAATCACATGAATCTGCTAATTCTCATACCTATTTTTCATTAGGCAGTGGAATCTCAACTCAGAATGTTCGAAATTCTTAAGGAATTTGGAAACTAAATTTGGATTTTTTCATCCCCCAAGAGTAAACAAAGCAACCACTAGCGCAATCTACAGGCCAACACTAGAAGCTCACCCCCGTTTACTAGTTCAAATTTAGATTACAAATGGTTCAACTTAAGATAACATTCTCCAAGTAAGAATCACTTAAATTTGATAATTTTATGACAAATAATGCGGAATATTATTCGGTTGGTCGATTCTATGATAAATAAGCTTTCATTTGACGTATTCACATATTGCGTGTGATACAATGTATGAGCTGTACGAGTGCACTGAAAATGTGCTTTCTCTGGGGGGAAATGGGTGAAATCGCAGTGATTTTTCAATTGCCTGTTTTCCATGACAAAAACGCTTTTTTCAATGCTTTTAAAGTCCATGTTATCAGGTTATATTACGGAAAGCTGTTTAACATCTTTTTCGGGACAATATTTGCCTGAAAAGTACGTCTTTTTCATGAATTTTGAAATGGTTCAAATTAAGATTACAATTTGACTAGTTCAAAGTTTGATTTCTTACCCTATACTTATTATTTGGACTTTCGTCAGCTTTTGGATGGTTTGGTCAAATTCAAAATGTGGAGCGCGCGAGCGTGGGAAAGTGTGCTGATTTATGACATGATGACGGCACGATGGCGGTATGTTTTTCTGGGATTCCACAGGAATTCCATTCGCGATTTTCCCAAAAAAATCCTTCGTGGTTTCTCCACTAATTTGCTCCAGGACTCCTCCTGATAGTTTTATGTGTGATTCCCAGGGAGCTCTGTATTCCTCAAAAAAATTCGGTATTTTTCCAGGACCTCCTTCCGGGATTCTTTCAGGAACTACTTCTGGAATTGCTTCAAGAACTCCTTCAGAAATTTGTACGGTAATTCCACCGGGATTTTCTTCCGAAATTCCTCCAAGAACCTCTTCCGGAATTTCTCACTACTTCTAGGATTCTATCGGGAGCTCCATTAGGGATTCCTTCTTCTTCTTCTTCTTCTATATGGCTCGACGTTCTCACGGGAACTTGGCCTGCCTCTCTCCAACTTAGTGTTCTTTGAGCACTTCCACAGTTATTAATTGGAGGGCTTTCTTTGCCAGCCATTGCATGAATTAGTATATTGTGAGGCAAGCACAATGATACACTATGCCCAGGGAGTCGAGGAAATTTTGCCGACCAGAACGGGAATCGAATCCGCCGTCTCCGGATTGACGATCCATAGCCTTAACCACTAGGCTAACTGGAGACCCTAGGGATTCCTCCGGGATTTTTTAAGCTTCTGCCAGGAATTGCTTCTGGAATTTCTTCAGGTACTTCTTTGTAGGTGGATTTTTTCAGGAACTCCTTCGTGGATTTCTTCAGGATTTTTTTTCCGAAATTTCTTTTGGAACTCTCTCTGGGATTCCCCTTAGAACTCATTCTAGGAAATTCTTCTGGAATTCTCTCAGAAACTGCTTCCTCCATGATTTCTGCAGGAACTCTTTCCGGGATTCATCTAGGAATTCTTTTCCGGATTCCTTCAAGCTTCGTTTGAAATTCTTGCAGATCCTTCTAAAATTCATTTGGAAGTTCATTCTGGAACTTCTAAAAATGTTTCTAATGGAAATCCTTCACAAGTTTTTAAGAGAGTATTTTTAGAAGTGCCTCCTAAAGTTTTTGTTGATGGACTTCCTCATGAAGTTCCTACAGGATTTGCTTGAGGAAATACTCCAGCAAAATTCTTCTGGTTTTCATCAGAAGGTATTGGGAGAATCACGGATGAAATTCCTGGAGGATTTCCGAAACGACATGAGAAATCCCTTGAAGTCCCAGAAGGAATTTCAGAAGAAATTCTGGAAGAAGTTCCTGAGATGGAACCAGCTAGGAATCTCAAAAGAAACTTCTGGAGGGACCCCAGAGGTAACTTCAGAAGGAACCCCAAAAAGAATCTCAGATATAGCTCCCTGAGGAACCACAAAAGGAACCAAAACCACGGAAGGAATTCCTGTAAAAATCTCAGGAAAAAATGCTTGGGTAATATTGGAAGGAGTATTCCAAATTTCGGAAGGAATTTTTCAAAAATTCATTACCTCCTGAAATACTTTTTTTTTATCCCTCATCTGTAGAGCCTTTTAACCACTGCGTCCATTATTTATGAATATTGTGGTATGACCCATATTTAATTTGGTGCTAGTCAAGTATCCTGTAACAATTGAGCTGTGATGGACAATGGTTGATGTAACACCTGATCCCAACTAGGCACAACTCGTTTCATAAAGTTTATTACCCTGTTGGGATTACTTCTCCAAATTTCCAAGGGCTCTAGAAACCCTTTACCAAATATCGCCAATCTGTGATGGTACAGCACTCCGCAGTTGCAGAGTAAATGCTCGGCAGTTTCGTTTTCCGTTTGACAGAAACGACACTCGGAGGATTGGATTTTTCCAATCTTGCTTAGATGATATTTACTCGGGCAGTGGCCAGTCATCAGACCAGTAATTACCCTGAGATCTCTTTTGTTTAGATTCAGTATGGACCTGGCTTTTTCTGCACTGGGTTTTATGAACCTTTGTGATTGCTTGGATGTATCCGTGGCATTCCAATTAGATTCTACCGTGGACATTTCCCAAGTTTTTAGTTTCATCCGAAGAGCACACTCAGGAACTCCACAGAAAGGTTCAGGGCCTACAAAGCTTGATGCCGCACCCTGTCTAGCTAAATTGTCGGCGTTTTCATTTTCCAGAATTCCACAATGACCTCATCTCATCAAGAACTCCTTGGGAATCGTACAAGAGACTCCTGGAGGAGTCCTGGAACAGTGTCCTGGAGGAGTGAGGAAATCACGAATGATCCCTGGGATTCCGAAAACCTCCTGGGATTCAAAAGAACCTCCTCGAAATTGCTTTAAGTCCGATTCGCAAACAACAAGGCCACGAAACGTCATGAACTTCGAAAAAATATCATAACAACCGCCGTATGCAGTGCCCTATAGATGATTTACTCGCATTTACCGAAAGGCCATATTGGCGACACCAACCCTCAACTACCTGAAGAGCGCTTTGCATGAGGTCGAAAAAGGTGCTGAAGCTGATGCACATACAGACTAACAATGTTAGGTAGTCGTCAGCAAAACCAAAAGTAGGAAAGTTGCTTTTATTGAGTTGCCTCAATAGTCAATTGGGTTGTTTAGTGAATAATATATTGCTATTTTCTATAGCCATATCGAAAGTGTTCATTTTTCTGAGTATAACGTGATTTTATTGAGTTCCAATACCTTTGTTTTGATGGTTAAATTAACATAACAATTTTGATTTCCGTGGATAGAATGACAGTTCAATCGATAAAATGACAGTTCGGCCCGAACAAAAAATGTTCATCAAACAAACTTTAAATACATTTTAGAAATACTTCATGAACTCCAAAAATTATGAAATTTTGGATATCGACTAATTTTTGGGTGGAGATTCCAATTATGAAATAATCCGTATACCCCTAAAGAACTCAATGGGGCACGTTCGGTGTAGTACTAGATTTGTAGTAATGAGCTGAATTTTTGTATGGTGAGAAGGTCAATCATCTGTTTCAGCAATAAAATGGTGCAAAAAGCGTGGGTATTATGATTCCTTGCCTAATTTGATGCTGTTTGCGCAAAACTTTGGATAACTATGTTGTTTATGTTGCAAGAAATAGAGAAAACAACAACACTGTTGTCCAAAGTTTTGCTCAAACAGCATCAAATTAGGCAAGGAATCATAATACCCACGCTTTTTGCACCATTTCATTGCAGAAACGGAGAATCGACCTTCTCACCATATAAAAAATCAGCTCATCACTACAAATCTAGTACTTCATCGATCTGTCCTATTGTCAATCGGTAAGAAGACTGCCCCTTCGGGGCATCAACATACACTCAATTTCTAATCGCTGCTTGACGTAATGTCGAGAAAAGATGTCGTTTTATGAGAATTTGGTAAATCTAATTGGAAATCATTGAAGATATACCATGACTGCGTGCGGCTTTCAATATGACATCGAAAGGCACGTTGTCAAAAGCTCCGTCGAGAGGTCAAACGGATAGACCTACAACTCTTTACTTCTCTTGATATGGCTTTGATCACCGCTTACTTGATCTTGTTCGATTTTAATTGGTGTTTCTCGGTGATGATATTAAATTAAAATCGTAATTTGGTTTTACGTTTCAACCTACTTTTATTTTTCGGTCATCCTCAGAACTGTCATATAAAAGGAACACTCTTTACTTCTGCAAACGACGCACGACCAACTTTCGGAACAAACCTTACAGTAATATCCCGTTAGGATTTGGGAATATACGTTGTAGAAAAACTGCAAACAAGTAGTTTTTTTTTTTCAAAACATGTTTGAAATAATCAAATCTCTTCTGATGCAAAATAGCATATAATATATCATCCTGTCTGCCCCAAGAGATTCGAAAGGAACAAAACTATTTAGTGCCCATTCCATCGATTCTATAAAATTCCGTTTTCTCGGATATGCTTAGATTTCGCAAGGATTTTGTTCAATCGACTGACTGGGAACATTTGAACAAAGGCTTTTCCAGCTAGACCGTTTACCAGATGGAAGAGTTTTCTCGTAGGCTTTGCGAGCCAACCTTAAAGCCTGGCCTGATCAGAGTTTCACCAAGGAATTCTTCTTGTGGTCTTCACAGCTTCTTCAAAAGCTTCCATGATTAAGGCCGTTGATATATGAACAGCATCATCCAAATCACTTGAAGTGTCAATGGATGCTGAGTATCCAAGGAATTCGGTTGCAACCAAATCCGTAAAAATATTCCAGATGGTTGACCGGGGATTCCTGAAACGCAAAGTTTGCGATGTAACATTCAAGTGTTCAAAATAGATGTAGCGATGATCAGGTAAAGATCCTTCATCATCTGACACATACCAATTCGTCAACACGTGACTAATTCTACTAGAGCAAAGCATTATGTCTAACACTTCCTCTCTAACAGATACCATGAAGGTTGGGTGGTTGCCTATGATAAGTATATAAAGTATTTCATCATACTGAAGCCTTTCAAGTTATTGTCTTAGCCCCAAATGAAATTGTTAGCATTAGCATCACTGCCAGCAATTAGCGGAAGACCTTTTGAAGTGCAGTATGTGATGACTTGCTTGAAAGCATCCGTAGGGGATGGTTCATCATGTGGTAAATAAAACGAACAATAGATATATTTCTTGTTAAGGGCGGACGGGACGGTCGGGGAAATATCCGCCATTGCTCTGTTGCTACTAAGATGGTAATCTCAGATTCTACTTAATATTTTGCAACAAAAACCTATCACTGTGTATGCTCACTTGCAGTGCATATGCTGATTGTTTTTCAGCATCTTCAGTGTGATAGAACTCGAGATTACCATCTTCAAAATCGCGAGGCAAATTGTTAGAAAGAGAGGCAAGATAGGAAAAATAACACGGCGTCCCGTTTCACCTTAAGGTTTCCAACAGATACATCAATTGAAATAGCACATACATCTCTGATGTTTAGTTCAGAGATGAGTGTATCAACTATTGCGTTATTAACAAACACACATGCTCGAGGCATGACACGCAAGTTTGCCATTAAATTTATGCTGAAAATAGCAAACACCGGGTTTACAAGGCTTCCGAGATAGAAATTCCCCTTACGAAAGTAAGGTTCTTGGACTAAAGCCAATGCTAAAGATCTGTTATGATGTAGCTAAATCGACTATGTTTACAAACAATGAGTTGACAGGCCTCTATCTACTCAATTGACATGCTCGATTATACAACGAAGATGATTCAGGTTGAAAATAGGGTCACGGTGCCATTAGTAATCTTCCGTTTTCAGATTCATTCTAGTCAATTTTTAATAGAATTACATTAGGTGCATCCTGTTGAACAGGTGGAGAATCATTGATTTAGATATCTTCAGTTAGGCACGGAACCTATGATAAGCACTATTATGAGTTGTTTGTAGCAATGTATGAGTTACTTTGTATGTTAAATTCACATTATTCTGTGCTCTCTAATTTTTATTTTTCTTACATTGTAGTTCACAAACTATCTCCATTTCAATCAACTCTAACATTGTTATAAAAATAAACCGTTCCCTTGCTTTCATATTCATTGAATATGGACGCCACATCTATTGGGGGAGAAAGTGTGCATCAGAAATGCATCAATGCACCTCTTTGTTATTCCCGTTCAAGGCAGTGCTTTTTCGCTGCACCTGATTACTAGCCCACACAGCCGAGCATTGTATTCATTACTACACAAACCCACATTCAACCTAACCTTGACTTCCGTGAACAATTCATTCCTCCACTGACTGCATTCACATGGAAAGAAAGTGAAGCACTTTCTTCGCCGTTCGTTGCACCATTTTCAACCGCACTTGGGTGGGCGGGGCGTGGCGTGACTCCCGCCGTATTTCATGACGGTGTGTAAAGTGAACCGTTTCAGATCACTAACAGGCCAAAGACATGCACCCCCGAATGGATATCATTTCACTGATTTTTCTCTATGCATTATTGTAACAAAGCCGCGGCTCATTGCCGCCGGCACCGCCCGACCAGAAGATGATTTACCATGGCTCATTGCATAACACCATCGTCGGCGTCGGTCGACGGATGCCTCGTATATGCGGTGAAAACCACGGTAATGGTAATAGGCGTATGTACTACTTTCTGAGGCTGATGTGCGGCGAAAGAAAATTTATGTTGTATGCAAATGGAGCAAAACAATGGCGTCTAATCCGTGTCGAATGGATTTTCCAAGTCGTTTTCCTTGGGCACCATCAGGGGTTTCGGAGACAAAGACTAGTGATTTCATGCTTTATAGTGTTCAGTGAGCGTTTATTTATGGATCGAAGATAGGACTACTACTTGGGACCTAAGCTCGTGCCCTGACAGCACCCCGTCGGATATTCTCCAACAAGGCTTCGAACTCATCCTTGTAACACTGGTAGATGGCGTAGACTCGTCCACAGTAATCCTCCTCTGGAACGCTACTCGTCTGATGAACTATACACTTGCGATGCTGTTCGGCGAAAGCTTTTTCATAGGAAGCTGGACGACCTCCGCGGAACATCAGCCAAGTATCGTGCAGGTGGATTCCATTGAGGTCATCGTAAACTCCGAGGTTCAGGGCAATGCACCGCATCATACAGTGGGTGTTACGATCATCCGGGAACTGACCATTCCTGTAGCGTTGCACTAGCTCCGCAGATGGGTTCTGTCCTTGGGTACAGACCGTGATTAATCGATTTAGGAGTTCGCCGGCGTTCTGTAATATAAGGGTTAGTACAGTTTCTCTAATCAACACCCGGCAAAACTACTTACAGCAGGAACGGTGAGAAGTACGCCGATGATCATCAACCGACTGAGAACTTGCGCTGCCTTCATGGTTATCTGGAGAACTGTTCTGCTTCCAGCGCAGCGAAATCTCCGGCTATTTATACTTTCCGAGCAGCGATTTCCCAGATTCCCATGGCAGGTTAAACTGCGCTGAATCTGGAACCTTTCGGCCACTCGGGAAATAACGCAGCGTACTGCGTGTTAGATTGGATCCATACAACTACGGGGTAATTGATGGAGACATTTGATCTGGTAGTGAATTATGTTTTACAATTTATTCGACGATTGTAAGATTATCGTTTGCGCGTGTGTTAATTGGATGGTTTGATCAGGAGTTTGCAGGTCATTTGCATTGTGGAACATTTTTTGCTTATAAATTACATCGTTGTGCAACCGGTTAGTTGGTCTGTATTTGTGTAATTTGAGTTCGTCCGATTCCTTCCGGAATATTTCTAGGAATTCATACCAAGATTCTTCAGGATTTCCTTCCGGGATTGTTTCAAAAAATCCTTCAAGGTTCCTTCGAGAATTCGATCCGAGATTCCAATCGGGAGTTCCTTCTGTTTTTTTTTTTCAAGGAATTCTTTCTCCAAGGACTTCTTTCGGGATTCCTTCAAGAACTCCTAACGGGAATCCTCCAGGTCCTCGCGAGATTCCTCCTGGAGATCCTTGTGGAATTCTAACGGATTCTGCTGGAATTCTTTCAGAGGTTCATCATAGGGTTCCTCCAGGAGGTTTTTTTTTGTGGAAAAACACTAGAAGTTTTGCATGGAACTCTTCCATGAAATCCTTACAAAACTTCTTTGAGGGATCTCGAAAGCAATTCCTGGAGGAAATTCGGAAAAAAAAACTCCTGGAAGATTCCTGGAACTCCTGGATGAACGCCGGATGAAATTCCTAGAGTTATTCCAGTTCATGTTCCGGTAGGAATCTCTCAAGGAATCTCGGAAGAATAAATTTATGGAGGAATTCCAGAAGGACATGTTAAAATTCCAGAAGGAATTTCTGGTGGAATCTCGCTAATTCCTCAAGAAATTCATTCAATTCGGTTCACTGGTTTCCGAGATATGACAGCTCAAAAATGAGCTGTCAAAAAAAGTGTTATACTCAAACGGTTCTTACGGTTCATTTCATTTATTTAGTTAACATCAAATTCATGATAATACTGAATCAACAATTTGCCGCCATAATACTCGATTTGCAGCTGCAGCTCTCCAACGTCGGTCACGCCCAACACTCGCCAGATCACGCTCCACCTGGTCCGCCCATCGTGCTCTCTGCGCTCCACGCCTTCTTGTACCAACCGGATGGTTAGCAAACACCAACTTTGCAGGGTTGTTGTCCGGCATTCTTGCAACATGCCCTGCCCATCGTATCCTTCCGGCTTTGGCCACTTTCAGGATGCTGGGTTCGCCGTAAAGTGCAGCGAGCTCGTGGTTCATCCTTCTCCGCCACACACCGTTCTCCTGCACGCCGCCGAAGATCGTCCTTAGCACCCGTCGCTCGAAAACTCCGAGTGCTTGCAGGTCCTCCTCGAGCATCGTCCATGTCTCGTGTCCATAGAGAACCAACGGTCTTATTAACGTCTTGTACATTTGATGCGGGGGTGAATCTTTTTTGATCGCAGTTTCTTCTGGAGCCCATAGTAGGCACGACTTCCACTGATGATGCGCCTTCGTATTTCACGGCTCACGTTATTGTCAGCCGTTAGCAAGGAACCGAGGTAGACGAATTCTTCTACCACCTCGAAAGTATCCCCGTCTATCGTAACATTGCTGCCAAGGCTTGTCCTGTCTCGCTCAGTCCCACCTACCAGCATGTACTTTGTCTTAGCCGCATTCAACACCAGTCCGACCTTTGCTGCTTCACGTTTCAGGTGGGTGTACTGTTCTGCCACCGTTCCAAATGTTCTAGCAATAATATCCATGTCATCCGCAAAACAGACAAATTGGCTGGATTTCGTGAAGATCGTACCCCGGCTGTTGAGCCCGGCTCGTCCATCACCTTGTCGTAGTCCCCGTCGAGATTCAAATGAACTGGATAGTTCACCCGAAATCCTTACGCTGTTCTGCACACCGTCCATCGTTGCTCTTATTAGTCTAGTCAGCTTCCCGGGAAAGCTGTTCTCGTCCATAATTTTCCATAGCTCTGTGCGGTCGATACTGTCGTATGCCGCTTTGAAGTCGATGAACAGGTGATGCGTTGGGACCTGGTATTCACGGCATTTCTGGAGGATTTGCCGTACGGTGAAGATGTGGTCCGTTGTCGACCGGCCGTCGATGAAACCGGCTTGGTAACTTCCCACGAACTCATTTACTTTAGGTGAAAGACGACGGAAAATGATCTGGGATAGCACTTTGTAGGCGGCATTCAAAATGATGATCGCTCGAAAGTTCTCACACATTAACTTGTCGCCTTTCTTGTGGATGGGACAGATTATCCCTTCCTTCCACTCCTCCAGTAGCTGTTCGGTTTCCCAGATCTTGATTACTAACTGGTGCAGACAGGTGGCCAACTTTTCCGGGCCCATCTTGATGAGTTCTGCTGCGATACCGTCCTTACCAGCCGCTTTGTTGTTTTTGAGCTGGTGGATGGCATCCTTAACTTCCCTCAGCGTGGGAGTTGGTTCGTTCCCGTCCTCTGCTGCAACAACATAGTCATTTCCTCCGCTGCCTTGGTCCTCCGTGCCTACATTCTCTTCGCCATTCAGGTGCTCGTCGATGTGCTGCTTCCACCTTTCGATCACCTCACGTTTGTCCGTCAGGAGGCTCCCGTCCTTATCCCTGCAGATTTCGGCTTGCGGCACGTAGCCTTTGCGGGATGCGTTGAGCTTCTGGTAGAACTTGCGTGTTTCCTGTGAACGGCACAGCAGTTCCATTTCCTCGCACTCCGCTTCTTCCAGGCGGCGCTTTTTCTCCTGGAAGAGACGGGTCTGCTGCTTCAGCTTCTGTCTGTATCGCTCCACATTCTGTCGGGTGTCATGCTGCAGCATTACCGCCCGCGCTGCATCCTTCTCCTCCAGAACCGCTCTGCACTCCTCGTCGAACCAATCGTTTCGTCGACTCCGTTCTACGTACCCGATAGTGCTCTCGGCTGCGTCGTTGATGGCTGCTTTCACTGTACTCCAGCAGTCCTCTAGAGGGGCCACATCGAGCACACCCTCGTACGGCAACACTGCCACGAGATTCTGCGCGTATGCGGTGGCGACATCCGGTTGCTTCAACCGCTCTAGATCGTACCGGGCGGCCGCCGGTAATGTACGTTGTTAATAACGGAGAGTTTTGGGCGCAGTTTAACCATCACCATGTAGTGATCAGAGTCGATATTAACGCCACGATAGGTCCTGACGTCGATAATGTCAGAGAAGTGCCGTTCATCAATCAGAACGTGGTCGATTTGCGATTCCGTCTGCTGTGGTGATCTCCAGATGTAACGATACGGGAGGCTGTGCTGGAAGAAGGTGCTACGAATGGCCATGTTCTTGGAGGCGGCGAAATCGATGAGGCGTAGGCTATTTTCGTTCGTCAGCTGATGGGCGCTGAACTTTCCAATCGTCGGTCTGAATTTCTCCTCCTGGCCTACCTGAGCGTTTAGATCTCCTATAATGATCTTGACGTCGTGGTTTGGGCAGCGGTCGTACTCGCGTTCGAGCTGCGCGTAAAATGCGTCTTTGTCATCATCAGTGCTTCCGGAGTGAGGGCTGTGCACGTTTATTATGCTGATGTTGAAGAATCGGCCCTTGATCCTCAACCTGCACATTCTTTCGTCGATCGGCCACCAACCGATCACGCGCCTCTGCATGTCACCCATCACTATAAAAGCTGTTCCCAGCTCACGTGTGTTGCCGCAACTCTGGTAGATGGTATGATTACCTCTAAACGTTCGCACCATAGATCCTGTCCAACACACCTCCTGCAGCGTTACGATTCCGAACCCGCGCCCGCGGTCCTTCAGTATATCGGCGAGTATGCGGGTGCTCCCGATGACGTGATGACGTTAAGAGATCTGCAGTTCCACGTACCGAGCTTCCAATCACAAGTCCCTTTTCGTCGCTGTGGTCGTCGCCATTGGTATCGGTTCGCATTCTTCTCTTGTTGATTTTTCTGTGCTAGTCTTTTTACGGCTGGCTCGCAGGGCCTGACACCAACCCACTAACCCAGGGAGCTGGGCTTACCTTCCCGGAAGCTACGGGTTCTGCATTGACATTTCCTCCAACTACAGTGCTAAATAGCTACACTGAAATAAATTTTGTTGTTGTTTCCACCGAATCCATGGTAAAATTAAGAACTGTACCAACAATTTTCAACCGAATGCAAAATTCTGTTAATTGTACTGAAATATTGTCAATATTACCATGCGTGAAGTACCATTGACTAAAAACATTCTTGATATTACTATTTTGACATTGTATTTTTGACCATGTTTATCTAAGACGCGCAACATTCAAGTCTACATGGTCGAAATTACAATGCCCAAATAGTAGAACTAAGAATGTTTTTAGTCAACAGTAATACACGCATGGTAATATTGACAATGTTTCAGTACAATTAACAGAATTTTGCATTCGGTTGAAAATTGTTGGTACAGTTCTTAATTCTACCATGGATTCGGTAGAAACGACAAAAAAATTTATTTCAATGTAGGCTCGAGCGCCAGTCTTCGCCGGGGGTGGTGTTTTTAATGGGCGCCCAGGAGATATTTTACCTGAGCTTCCACCCCCGAGCCCAAATTTGTACCAAAGATGCACATATAATAGGTTGACAAACAGTCAAAATTTGAGATTTTTTGATGCACTCTATGGAAAGTTACAGCATGTTGAATTTTTTTGTTGGAGAAGGAAAGTTGCCTATCCCAAACATTTTGGCCATCTCCTGTATATATTACTATTTACAAATATAACAAACTAGCTGTACCCGGAAAACTTTGTCTTGCCTACTGCGTTTTTTGACGTTTCAAGTTTCTAGCCAAGACCAAATCCCCGGTCAAAATGTATGGAAGATCGATTTTCAAAAACTCGCTTTTTTCCATGTTTTTTGCCTCATAAACCTTCCTTGCGTGAAATCTAACAGAACAAAACAAAGACGACCCAAACCCGACGTTCCATTCGTGAGTTATGCACGGTCCCACGTATGCCACTGCATTTATACATATATAGATTTTGTTCCTGGAAGGTCATTTTAATAGCTTGTTAGTTTCAATAAAAACTTATTAACAGTGAATATAGAACAAATTTTGAAATTTATATGTTATTGGAGAGCAAAATGTCTTATGATATCAAACTCATAACTAAGTAAGATAAAGTACAGTTTAAATAACAAAACTAGCACTGATAACATATGTATATTATTGTTAGTTATTAACCTTTTCTCAAATTTTGATGTTCGTTTAGCTCTATTTTCTTCAATTTCTGAAAATTTGATCTGTTATTGTTGTGTTATAGTTCATCACTTATTTATACTTTTTCAATAGTAGAAAAATAACAAAACTTGGTCTACAAGAAAGTATATTATTCGAATGTTATTTAGTGGATGAATCTCAATAACTTGATCATAACAAAATAAGATTGCCCATCAAAACATGTTATTAAAAGTAATACTTTGATAAGTTAATAATAACAAATTATGATATAAAAACAGGCTATGTAATTCTGTTGTTATGAATTTGATATTCTCCTGTGCTCGGGTACTATTTCGAAAAACTTAAAAACCTAACAAATATTTCACACATTGTTACAATGTTTTCGGAAAGCTTGTGTTAATTCCTCCGATTTTTCCTGAATTCAAGACTGATGCCGAAAATTCTTTCAGTATTCTGCAAGGATACCTCAGAAAAAAAAATACTAGAACTTCTTTAGAATTTTCTCTGATGGTTCCTACAGAAATTCCACCAAAAATATCTGCAATATTTTTTTTTTCTAAAATTCCTCCATTGATTTCTCTAAGGATTTCATCAGAAATTCCTTCTATGTCTCTTGGCGGATCGGCTGAGAAGTTTACTGCAGGATTTAAACAGCTACGCAGTCTTCAATACGAAACAACAAGTAAAAGGGCAAACAATGAACCTCGTTTTCCTGTATTGAAGACTGCGTAGCCGTTTACATCCTGCATTCCTTATATGTTTCCCAAGAGATTTGTCCGTGGATTTTTTTTTATTTCTCCGATAATTCTCCCAGAAATCTGAAGTTAGATTTATTTGAGGATTCCGTCATAAACTTTCCCATGATTCCTCTGGAAATTCCTCAAGAATTCTGTTAAGAAATACTAGAAAGGATTTCTTAGTAAATTCCTGTGATCTTTTGTTGCGAAGTTCGTCCTGAGAATTCTCTGAAAATTTCAGCGGGATTTCATTAGGAGTTCTTTCGAAGCATTAAAGTATAATAATGCATAAAGTAGTAAAGTTTCCAGTAAAGTGTCAGAATATTCTCCTAAGAATTCCAATGATTTCTGAAAAAAATCTCTGAGAATTTCTACGAAGGTTGCGCCAGGGATTCTTTCGAAGGTTTCTTCAGGGATATATCCGAGGATTCCTCCACAACTTCCAAGCGTTTTCCCGAATATTATTATCTAAGACATTCTTCGGAAATTTTCTTCGTAATACAAAAACGGAATAAAACAAGGGACTTGTCAAATTTTGTAAAACATGTAAGCTTGTAAAACACTAAGCATGGAAGCCGACTTTGTTCCAGTAGGATCTAGTACAAGAAATAGTAAGAGGAAAAACTGACGTGAAACATGCACACACGGCCCCCATCACGGAAAACAACGTAAATTCCGAACGATGTAGTTTTGATTTCAAAACTTGTTACTGTTGGGCTATTATTGATCAAACAATGTACAACTACAACAACAAATTTTTTTATTGAAATATTATTAGATGGACGTATACCGTCATATAGCTATGACTATAACAAAATGAGATTGTTTAACACAATATGTTATGGTAAAGTTATGCTTTATTAATTTAAGAATACCAAAACTAGATATAAAAACAGGTTATGTGATTTCGTAGTTATTATTTTGCTAGTCTCGGATTTCAATTCCCCAGGGCGGAATTAAAAGATGGAAAACTGATTTTACTCATTCGAAGAGGGAATTCTGCTTAGAAGATTCGAAAAGTCGGTACAAGAAAGTAATCTGCAGTTTTTATCCGTAAAATTGATGAAACCACTAGAAACAATCGTAGAAATCGTTGATAATTACAAACGATAAATGCAGTAAAACAAGAAGTCTACATTACATAATGCTTGTGAAATATCA
>NC_085136.1:24599346-24720289 GCF_035046485.1 Aedes albopictus | reverse complement strand
CACATAACGCCTACAAGTTATGCAACCAAGCGAACTGTGTCGCATCACCTTCAGAGTTTGTGACGACTGGCATCCGCGCTCCAACGTGCTTCCACTGCCACACAACCATTTCCCAAAAACACTGACATCTGCATGAATTTGTGCAGACGCAGAGGTATTTTCGGGCTGATGTGGATACAAATGATTGCAATCATCACTTCCCTCCCCTTCCCCACATTGACCTGCAACCTGACGTGGCAGACGCCATTGTCGCCTAAAAATAGAAGATCACCAACGCTCACACACTGAAGACGTCTGCTGGACCCCAACAGATATTCTCAATTTAGTTGAAAGTCGGAGTTTTCGACTAGCGAAGTTAGATTTTTCTCCAAATCCATGCATCGGACATAACTTCGGAAGTGGTGCGCTATATAGTAAACCTGGTCCGCTATACAACGCACCACTTTCGAAGTTAAATCCAACTTCGCTAGTCGAAAACTTCGGGTTTCAACTGCACGGAGAATATCTCATTGGTCCCTTGTGTGAGTGTAGCTGGTCTGGCGATACTGGAGTAGCATCCACGGACGGCCAATCAAGCTCACTACATCTCATTTGAATTTTTGAGGTTTTGGTTCAATAACCATCTGGTATATTCTGGTCAAAATATTTTTTCTAAAAGTTCATACACCCCAATTTACAGCAACGTGTGCAACTCGAAACCACAGTGCCTGGAGCTGAGTCAGCTGATAAAAGACCGCATCCCGGATGCCCAGGTTGCGTGCAAAATAGGCCGACGAGGTTCGTTCGAAGTGGAAATCAACGACACCCTAGTGCACTCGAAAATCGCCTCCCTAGCTTTTCCGGACTACGAAGCCGTTGTGAGCAATGTGATAGCCGCCCGAGATGGTCGCCCCGTAACCAAAGTCAAGGAACAACCCATTACTGACTGTATGGTGCAATAGGGCTTATCGGATCAAGTTAATAAGGTAGGAAGGGTCAAATCCCGAAATAAAACGTGTGTTATTCGACTAGTCCTTCGACCACACTGTTACAGTACAGCCATTGTTCATCCGAACCATCCCTGAGTGCGTTCACGTGTGACAGGTAGATCCCGAATCGCATCTTTCCCTTGAACTCTCGCCCGATCGTCCTCAACGGCTCGGTAGTCTTCAGCCCACTAGATTGATCGATACAAATCATTTGACATCGAGAGCATGGTCCATCGACCGCAAACTCATGGTAGCCCACGGTCACCCGCTTCCAATCGCACTCCTCCATGGACTTCGGCGTTTCGACGATCAAGTTCCCTCGGAAACGATCGACCAGCGATTCTAGAGTTGGCTCCTCCTGCAGCTCATCCCAATCCGGTACCTTGTCGGCCAACCAGCGCACCGAGGTCTGATTAATGAGCAAGAACTGGGCCTGGTTGGCGAGAGCTATTTCCTGTTGAGATTGTTGAAACGTTCGAACTTCTTCGTCCGACTGCTTCAGCAGTCGTAGACCCGAAGTTTGCAGCGCTACGCTGATCCATTCGGCGACTTGATCGCCGCAATCGATCGCCTGGATGTTGTCCTGGCAGACTTTGGTTTGACAGAGCTTGATCCGTTGGGCGTCGCCTATCAGATCCAAGTCTAGAACGAAATCGTCCATGTTGGGATGACTTAGCGTCATTTCGTTGGTTTTGAGGTTGATTTGGGGTCGAATAAGGCACATCTCCGTGAGCTTCTTCTGCGTTAAGGCAACTCCGTTATCATCTACGATGACGAATTCTCGGTCGTGTTTGAGTCCTCGGCGGCAGAGTGGCCACCGTGTGATTACTTTGAAAGCTCCACAGGACTTGATCGGGAACAGGCAGATCATTTTGAGGCGAGGTTGATCGTGGGTTTTGTACTTGGAAACGATCTGCGATCGTGTGAGGCCGTTTGCCAGCGACTTCCTGATGTAGCACTTTTCGATCATTTCAACTAGGCGATCGATGTCCTCCTTGCGAGTCATGTACCCGAATGAGACTCGGACGGATCCGGTGGGCTGACCGTCGATTAGATCGTTTGCATCACCGCAGACATGTCCGGCGTCGAACTGCTTCAGGACGTCCTCGTCCGATAGTTGAAGGTTTCTTTGACAAGCGCCCGGATTGCAGAAACAGCCGGTCCGCAGCACTATGTTATGAAGACTCGCCATGTAGGAAACCTCGGCGAATCCTACGTAGGTTCCATCTTCGTGCAGGACGTTGAAGTTCACGATCCCACCTTGAAGTCGGCAGTCATTGAAGTCTGTGTCGTGGTAAAGCTTAACGACTATGTTGCCATTGGAATGCCGAAGAGTCTGCAATCGCTGGTAGCAGTATCTTCCGAAGTAGAATGCTTGGCTGGATATACGCTCAATCGATCGAAGCCCCGCATTGGGGGGAACCAAACGCTCAAGTGTGTCAAATCCCTGCAATAGGGCAATAATTGATGTAAAAGCGAGTGTTCCATCTTCAAACCGTTCGACGAGTGGATCACGTTTAACGTGGAAGTTTCTGCTAGCCATGGCGATCTTCACTGTACCACCACCGTAGTAGTTTTTACGCAGTTGATCCACAGCTGTTCGGTGTACTAGCAAAGCTCCAAGTCCCGTGGGATATCTGAAATACAGTTGTTCAGTTGACCGAGTCCTTAAAACTTCGCCTTGAGGACTTACCCGAACATCTTGTAGAACGAAAGGCATACGAAATCAGGCTGATGTTTGGACAGATCTAGAAAGCTAGTCGACACGAAACTAGCGGCATCTAGGCATACTCGGAAGCGTTCCTTGTCATATCCAGATATTCCGTTCCGTTGAATCTTCTCTACCAGCTCTAACGGATACTTCACGCCATTGAAGTTACATTGCGCCGGAAAGACTAAGAGTGAAGAGTGCTGCTCTTTCTCCAGCCGTTCATTTGAATCCAACTGTTCCAGCAGTTGTTCCCTATCGATTGAGAAGATGCTCTCTGTTCCGACAATCTCTCGCATCCCCAGTACCGAGGTGTGACTGTCCTTCAGATAGACAAACGCTCCCTCAGCTCCGAAAACGAAGCTCTCAGCCACCAGTTTCAAACTAGCGGTGGTTCCTGAGGTGAACACCAAACTGTACTCCGACGATCGGGTGTTGAAATGACGCAACACCCGATAGCGAACCTGATCCAGCAGGTCTTCCGTCGTTCGGCTTGTGTGCGGGTTGCAGTACAGATTCTGGGTCAGATTTTCGCAAACCGATCGGATTTGCGAGTCCGCATACAGAGTCGTTCCAGCGTGGTCCAGGTAGCATTTTTCTATATGTGAGTATCATCATTCTTTGTATTAATTCTGAGTTTAATTTAGAAATCTTTCTCAAAAAGGCACAAAACCCCTTCATGTTTCAAGCATTGTTGCTGCAAAGTATCACTTCAACAGGTAATATTTTCATGAACTTTATTGAATAATTACTTACCTTTCAATCGCCCGAACTCCTTTTCAATGTTAGCAGTCTCCTCAACAGTGTACTGGCTAGTGAATTCCAACATAGTTTCTGTTTGTTTCATAGACCTTGAAGGGACAATCGTAAAGTTAGAAACTTGGCTGTTTTGCAAACCTACCAACGATAGACTTCAAGCTGTGTCTCGTCTCCATCAACTACTACTGCTAGCTACTGCTGATAAGATAATTCCGAACCGAGCGAAAAAGTAATGACAAACAATTTGTATACACGCGTCATCGTCGTCAAAAAATGAAAACTCATCATAAAATTAGCTGGAAGTTCGACCGCGAAGGCACTTGTTTACTTCAGGTGATGGCCAACCCCGCTTTGATAAAATAACTCGTTCGCTGTACGTACCTATCTTCTTCGAGAGATGATGGAGAAGAACTGACTAATGATTGGTGCGGTCGATTGAGCACATGTTTGCGTGAGCCGGCAGAAAATGAACAGTCTGATGCAGTCGCAGTAACACACATGGCAACAAGGAGAGAGAATCAAAGAGAAATTGAGAGACGACCTTGGTGGAAGTTGAAACCTATGCGAAAAAAACAACAACATCAAAACAATACTTAGTTCACTGATAATCGGACTTCATGTGACCATCATTTATTTAGCAATTTGAAAATAAACAACGAAATACATCTCATTGGTGAGCTTGTTTTCTTCTGTTATATATATATTACTTTAAATGAATTTGAATACTAAAACATCTTTCCATACTAGTAACATTTCCTTCCTGTCTCCGGAATCCTCTACTACGTAATAACCTTATATTTTCTTTAAAACTTGAACACAAAGGTGTGGCTGAAGTTGTTATAGAACTGTTTTCGGGTGGCTTTTCAGTCTTGCAATCTCGCTTGCAATCAATCAAAGCAAATACTACTTGTTTGAATCTGACAATTTGGCCATTAGACTCGTCCATTTTTGTGTTGAAGTTACTGGTCAGGTTTTAGTTTTCGTATGTTTCGAACGACTATTCACCAACGCAACCACGAAACCGAATGCGGTGACCAGGAAAATAACTTTAAAAAGCATAGGACAATTCAGCGCAAAGCTTCTTGCAGCATACGAGGGACGTTGCAAGTTTATATCACCTGAAGAATGCCGAATACAATGGCCGAAACGTCGGAATGTAACAAGCAGTACATGTCTTGATGAATTGCTAGACTGAAAAGCCACCCATGGAGCTCACCCTCGTCCTACAACAAAGTGGTCGTTATGGCAAAGATGAATACTGAATATGAATCGTTGGTTATAGTACCTAACATTTTTGATAACGGAGATTTTTGGACACAGTTTGACCATCACCAAGTCCGAGCCGATGTGAGCGTTACGAAAGGTCTTGACGTCGACAAAGTCGGATTGTCCGACAATGTCGTGTCGTGGTTCAATTGGGATTCCGTCTACTCCAGGTATATCGATCAAGGAGACTGTGTTGGATGAAGGTGCTATGGTCATGTTCCATACTTAGTGTCTTGAATTGGTTGTAATCCAGGGCCTTTGTAAAGATGTCTGCTGGTTGATCCTGGTGTTTCAATAGGTTCAATCTTAAAAGTCCCGGAAGCTACGTTATCACACACAAAATTCTGCTTAAGGTCATTACAAAGATTTCAACAATCGACAAACTTGACGCCATCCGAAACCTCCATGTAGATCCTTTAAATGGCCGTGTGGAAATGCTGTGCAGAGATTCATCTGATCGAAATAGTATCGTCGATGTACATACACCAACTGCCAAAACGGCCCTGATAGTAGCCAGCCGAGTCAGCGGTGCGTAGGTCTCTTCATAGTCCTGTCCTTGCTTTTGGAGGTATCTTTGTGTCACAAGCCGAGCTTTGTAGTGAACCGGTTTGCCGTTTCCATCTTCCTTCAGCCGAAACACACACTTGGATTTGCGTGGTTTCACCTCTCTAGGGCAGATCGTCAGCTGCCAGACGTCGTTCTTGCTACCGTCTCGTCATCGTCAGTATCGTTGGACTGTTCCGGTTGGGCATCTTCCTTCATCATCTCAGGCTCTTGATGTTCTTGCGGAACGAGTTCTTGATCCCCTTCTTTTTTCGTAGGAATATCGGACTATCAAGGGCGTCTGCTCTGCTGGTTTAGCCTCCACTTCATACGCAAAACGAGTTTTATTAAACTTCACGTCGCGAGCCACGATAATCTTATGCCGTCTTCAATACCACAGGCAATAGCCTTTCGGCGAGTAGCCTACCTTTTAACATCCAACTTCTTCCGTAACTGATCTGCTATCCACGCGAAAGCTCTGCATCCGAAGATCCGTAATTTCTCCAGGTTGGGCTCCACTGCTAGTCACAGCTCCGCTGGTGTTGCATTGACCGAAAGAGCTGCCGTCGGACTCCGGTGTAGCAGGTACATGCCATTCAACGCAGCTTCACTCCACATCCTTTTCGGTGGCCGAGAATTAACCGACTGTGTCACGGGTCGTTTACCTCCGCTTTACATGGTTTTGCAAATGGCTTGTTCAATTTGACTTCCAGCTCATACAGACTTCCCTTTAAGGACGCTGTAGCGATGACCGTGTTCTCCTTCCGCAGCTTAGCTTCATTACCGCAAAACAACACCGAAATTCCAGCTATGGCCAGTTTCTTGACCGACATTAAGTTATATCTCAAGTCCGGTATGTACGTCAGGGTAGCGTCCATGGTCGACCTCCCTTTCCGGAGGCCGAACTGGTTACGCGAGCGACCTATTACACACTCGGTGTGATTCAACAGTCTGTTGAGGATAATCTTCTCGAGCACCATCCTCGCCGTTGTGATCGCCGACAGGTCACCTGGTGGTTTCCCCGCCTTTGGCAATAGTACCAGGTGTTTCCGCTTCCTAAACCTCTGTCTGGGAAGACTCCCGTCCATAGGCATTTTTGCATAGCAGATGTGAACATTCCGGGAGCCCCTGCAATAGCTACTTTTAAGGCCAGGTTTGGAATTCCGTTCGGGCCTGGGGTCTTACCTACGCTAAGGCAGTTTGCTATCCCGCATGTTCCACATCGGTGACCCTCTCCTCATCGCCAACCCCAGTTCCGGCTGCCCTTCGCCCTGTCAGCACGGTCGTCATTTAGTCCAACATCTGCGTGAACAGCTCGAACGGCCACCACGGAGGCGCATAACAGCTACAAAAGAACATCCCGTTTATTTTGGTTACCACGACGCCCTTATTGTCGTGTATGTGGGAGTTTCCCGGGAGGAATAATACGACGCGATTTACTTTAACCGATATTACATTTATTATATCCGCGATTTTTCTAACGAAAGATAAATTCTCTGCTGAAGGCGTTTACCCAGCATGGCGAACTGACTGTTCTATTTTCTCAAGACTTAAAAATACACTGTTACAAAAGAACTGGTATAAATGGAATGATCTCATACACAACATTTCTTCCCCTCTATGGAGAAAACTTCAAAGGCGGACGACGTTGTCTTTCCGAACGTCGCAGTGCTGGCTGGTCCAAGGGGTTGGCCATTCAGCACACTTCGTTTGTGCCATTATTTTTGAGTGTGTGCCAATGTGTGCCAAAACTGTGCCGGATAATTTTCAGTGTGTGCCCAAGTGTGCCGGACGTGCCGAAAGTGTGCCGCACGTGCCCAGTGGGTTTTTTCTTTGAATGTTTTGGCGCTAATGAAGAACCCTGCCAATTTTTGGCGAATGTTGTTGATCTGATTGGTGTTTACAAACAAAATCTGACCCAGCATACTTGATAAAAATGTAAATAAACGGATTTTTTCAATCGTGAGTATCTTGACAGTTTGATTCTATAGAGCAACGTTGGATTTTATTGTTGTGCCCATGTGTGCCAAATTGTGCCGGCATGTGTGCCGAGATGTGCCGGCATGTGTGCCGGGCACAATGTGCCGAGTGACCAACCCCTTGGGCTGGTCTCTTTGTTGGTTGGGCTTCTCCCGTGGATGTTCCGGAGTGCCACACGGTGTTGAAAAGTGTGCCTCCGGCGATCCTGACGCAACTGAAAATTCATTTCGGTCAGCAGCGTCTGGCGGTTGATTTTGTGACGTCATCGCATCCTCATAGTAACGCACCCGTCGACTCAGCATACCTTTTTGTTCATCTGACGTTGATCCATTTTGAGAAACGAGCGGTGCCGACGCCGACGCCGACCGTACCGACGGTGTGGGTGGTTTGTTGTTTTGGTCGTCGCCGAGGAAACGTTGAATTTGGTCTACGTGACGTTTTACGAGTTTTCCGTTGTAATCGATTCTGTAGTGCAAATCTCCCAGCTGTTCGGTAACCGTACCGGGAATCCACTTGTCCATGCGTCCATTTCCTGAAAGAAAGTATACATTCTGTCCTGGATTGAAGCACCGGAACGTCGAGTCGAAATTTGATTTTTGCTTCTCCGTGATTCTCTTGCTTGCGTCCAATGGTCTCACCAAGTCCAGCCGCGTCCGGATGTTGGTACTGGCGAAGAAACTTGTTGATATCGGCTTTCAGCGTACTTTTCGTGGTGCCCATGGATTTGAGAGCTTGTTTCACCGTTCGGACGTACCCAGGCCCCTGGCACCAATGAAATTTATCGTAGCCAACATCTAACTGCCTTATACTCATGTTCGTGCAAATTGAAACGAGCGTGTAATCAACAAACGCTGCTTTTGTTTGATGTTTTGAGCCACACACGAAATCACATTCACAATGCATGTTTGTTGGGTTGCTGTATTCAACTAATCGTATGCTCATCTTACCGTACATTAATATTAAAGCGAGTTTGAAGTGTTTTGTGATCATAAGCGGTGGAAAAAATGATTCCAAAAACTGATCAACAAACCAAAATAAACGTTAAACAAAAAATTGTTGATGTTTTCGCATTTGACAGTGGGCGCTATTTATTAGCGCCCAGGACATCCTGTCTACCATGATTCCAATGCATTGATATAGGCCGTGTCAGGGGCCGGACGTACCGCTCAGCCTGGCCGTTGGTGGCCGGATGGTAGGGAGCAGAAAGCTTGTGGAATTTAACGCCGCTCATCTGAAGGAACTGCTTGAACTCGGAAGCGGTAAACTGTGGACCGTGGTCCGATACCAGCGTCGTAGGTGCACCGTAAGCAGCGAAAAGTTCATCGAGGATAGTGATCGTAGCGGCTGTCGTTGTTGACGAAGTGACCTTGACTTCTACCCACTTGCTGTAAGCATCGACGATTATCAGCAGCATCGTGTCCGCCACTGGGCCCGCGTAATCAATATGAATACGCTCCCACGGTCCTTTTGGGTACTCCCAATGGTGTCTGCTGAACGTTGGCGGCGCGGGTGCATGTCGTGCGCACTCGCTACACTGAAATAAATTTTAGAGTAAAATGAACTATTCAGCCATGTTTAATATTACCATGCCCGAATATAGTAATGATGACTATTTTTTCAATACTGACAACTATGTTTTCCTAAAAATTACCATAATTTGACAACCGGACGTATAGTGATCAGAACTATGCAACATAGTTAAATGGACTGCGCTTTTCTTGTTTTTCAGAGCTGTATTTATGATTGTCTTTACTATTTTGCATAGTCAAAACAAACCCTATAGCCATAACAGACTTTGGCAATAATTGCATCGATTCCTTTTGTTTGTAAAATGTGTCCACGGTGAGTGATATAATCTTAAATTTCAATTCTATTTAATAATCAATAACATCTAAATCGATACTCCTTTCGCAGAACATCGGGGGAAACCTACTTGACCGAAAAAATAATACCGTTTGTGAATCGAATCGCATCACCTATGTATGCCCTGGGAGAACCTACATCCAAACAAGCAAATGAATCTCGGAGTAGATGCAGCCACCAAAATGACGGCAACAACCTCGGATCTGGCAAATTAGAACACTACGGAGGAAAGGGCGGAAGGAAGTCGAAGCCACACCGGAACCATTCTGGATCCGGTGAATCCAGAAACCTTCCAGCAGAGGCTTTGCATCAACGTTCTGGAACAGATTCATGACGTTAAGAAGTATTACGACAGTCACTTTCATGTCTTGACGACAACCGCGGAAGCTACTGTCACTGTAAATGGTTCTCCTGATAAAGGTGAAATAAGTAATTTATGGAGATTTTCAGTTGTGTTAATTTTTCTGGTAGGGACCGGAAAACAAACTATGTAAAGTGTAGAATAGATTTGAATTTGCAACTAAACCGCTGCTGATTTACGGGGCGATACGTAATACTGCGGTAGTCAGACACTGATTAGTAGAACTGTTCCCTAACGTTTGGGTCAATAACAGAGCTAAAAGGCATCGCATCAGTGCCGGATATCGGAATCTACATGCTGGTGGAACTGATGCAGTGCTATACGGTCGAGATCTAATCATCCAAATTCGGCTATTACTTGGATGCCGGGTTCTCCCATAGTTTCGGCAACGCATGCCACACGAAGTGCCTCATCTGAGAAAAAAACTGTAATTATTGTAATTACTTGATAAAAAAGAAATAAAACATATTATAAAACTAATAAAATGTGTTTATATACAATGTTTTGAAACGTAAACATAAGAGGTGGTACTGCCCGTTGAACCACGCGCATGGTAATCTGAACCAAATAACGATGGTTAAACGTACTATGCTGTTTGTCTTGCGCATGGTAAAATGGACTAAAAATATTACTTAAAAATACCATAAAATGTAAACATAGAAAACCATGGTAAATTAAACCCCGCACATAGTAGTTTCAAGAATAAGGTATGGTCTACCAAAATCAAGTGGTAAAAGTTTTTAATTTCACCCTCGATACAGTCAAAATTACCATGTCCCTTTTTTCAGTGTACATGATCTCACTGCCCGTTCGATGTCGGAATCGATGCCTGGCCAATATACGAAGGATCGAGCCAGACTCTTCATTTTTACCACTCCCAGATGTGCAACATGCAGGTCGTTCAATATCGGCTGCCTAAGCGAAAGCGGAATTACTACTCTGTGCTCGAAGTGAAGACAATTTGCTGCTAGGGTGTATTTGTCTTCCGGGGATTTATAGCCGCATTGGGAGAGATCGCGACCTGTTTCTAGAAGTTGAACGAGTTTTCCAAGGTGACCATCTTTGCGCGTTTCTCGGGCAATGTGTTCTGCTCGTACAGGAAGCTGCTGAATTTGATGTAGAGCAAAACCTTCGAAATCATCCACATTTCCTCCTTCCTGCGCTTTCAGGGAGTTGATTCCGAATGTCTCTCTGGTCGGTATACGGGAACAATAATCGGCATTCGTATGTTGCTTTGTCGGCTTGTACACTATATCGAAGTCAAAATGCGCCAGGTAATCCGCATAATTTGCCATCCGACTAATACACAATGCCGGAAGTGACTTCTCTGGGTGCAGGATCTGTGACAGCGGCTTGTGATCTGTGATCAGCGTAAACTTCCTGGCATACAAGTAGTGGAAGAATTTCTTTACCGCCCACACTATCGCGAGTGCTTCCTTGTCTATTTGGGGGTAACGTTGTTCCGTACTTGACATGGTTGTGCTGGCATATGCAATTGGTCGCTCCAACCCGTTACTCAACCGGTGTGATAATACGGCACCTAGACCCGTTTTGCTCGCATCCGTTGCTAGGACCAGCGGTAGAGACGGATCATATTGCATCAGTACCTGGGGTGACGTCAATACTTCCTTCAAGTCCAGGTAGGCCTTGGAGGCCTGGGGTGTCCATTCGAATGCGTCAGCAAGAAGCATGTCGCGTAGGCTTCTTGCCCTTTCAGAGAGGTTCGGAATGAAAGCATTGTAATAAGTTGCCTTACCTAAGAAAAGTTGCAGTTCCTCCGGTGTCGTTGGTCGAGGTGCATCTCGGATGGCTTCTACGTGCTTATCTGATTTGTGCAATCCGTGGCGATCTATCTTGTGACCCAAGCAATCCAGGGATGACGCGGCGAACACGCATTTCGATCGGTTTAGTCGCAGTCCGTGAAGTCTCAGCCTGTCCAGTATGACCGTTAGCGCTTGGAGAAGGCTTTCGAAATCTTTTGCGAACACGATGATATCGTCGTAGAAGCTGACGACAACGTTGTCCAACCCCTGGAAAATCGACTCCATACGCCGCTGCCAGATTGCTGGAATGTTTGCCGCTCCATATACTGCACGAGTTGGACGAATTAGTCCGTGCGTCGCTGTGTTCAGCGTCAGTATGTGGCTGAACTCCTCATCGATTGGCAGATGGGTATAGGCATCGGTTACGTCGAGATGGCAGAAAACTGTAGCTCCGTTCATCTTGTTGAAAATCGTTTCGATTTTTGGTATGGGATGCTCGTCCACTATCATTCTCGGGTTGACAGTGGGTTTGTAGTTTCCGGTGATTCGCAAGTCTCCATTTTTCTTCACTACGATGTGAGTCTGGGATGACCACTCGGAGCAATCCACCTTCTCGAAGAATCCAGATGCCAGTTTCTTGTCTATCTCAGCTGCATATCGCTCACGCAGAGCGTGTGGCACATCCCGGGCTTTGACGAACACAGGAGATACGTCGGATTTCAGATGGACCTTGGCAGGAGGTCCCACTAACTTACCTGGAACATCGCTGAACACATCTGCAAAGCCGTCTAACAGGCTCGAAAGGCGGGTAGTTTGGTCCGCTGTCAGTTCCGAGCTGTTAATTGAATTGATCGGTTCGGAAAACAGCCGATTCAGGTTGATTTGCTCCACGAATTGGGAAATCCACTCACGACCAAAGAGTGAATCTGACTCTCCGGCTACCACGTATAGATTCAACCGGCGGTTTGTCGTTCCGACGGTTACGTTCACAGGAAGGCGTCCTAGGCAATTGATAGGGTGTCCGGTGTAGCTTGAAAATTTCCTGTCCGTTCTTAGCAGCGAGTACTTTGGTTTGATGCCTCTCAGTTTGGATTCAGCGATAATACCGCAGGGTGCTCCGGTATCCAGCTCCATGCGTAGGCCATGACCGTCAATTTCGACATCAATCATTTTTTTTACCGGTGGACGCTATATCGTGAACTTGGCTCAGCGACTGTACGACGTCGATTTCCGATGGCGGCAACTCCTGTGATTCCACCTGGTCTGCCGATGTGTCTTGACCAGATGCTCTCCTCGATCGGCATACTTTCGCAATGTGGCCCTTGAGGTTGCAGTTGTGGCATCTCACATCACGAAAACGGCACTGGCTTCGTAGATGTTGGCCTCCGCATCCTTTGAGGCCCCGGTTTCTTGGTTGTTGCTTCGTTGATTGAAGATTGACTTCTTCCGTGTCTTCGTGCTTTCATACCCCAGCTTGTTGGTCTCCTCGGCTATTAGGGACGGCGCACCTGTATTAACCTCCCGCGCCGTGTTGCGGGTCGCTTCGAGAGTGTAGGCGATCTCGTACGCTTCCTGGAAAGTTGCTGGCTTCTTTGCTATGATCTCATCGCACATATCACGAGCTTCCAGGCCATGCAGGAGTTGTTCGGTCAACATTCGGTCGAGGAAGTCTTCATATTCACAACCTGCAGAACCCTGTCTCAAACGAAGAACAAATTGAGCGACCGATTCACCTTTCTGTTGAACGATCTGTCTGAATTTGATGCTCTCAACGTATTTGTTTTTCTTCCGGTCGAAGTGATCGATCAGGGTAGTTTGCAGGTCATCGAAATCTATCGTTGCCGGATCTTGAGGGCTCACCAAAAACTTCAGAGCGTTGTTCAGCTCCGCACCCATGTGAACTCTGGCGTAGTTTCCGTACTGAGCCTGGGGTATCTGGCTCAGTTCCAAGCAGTGCTGGGAATGGTAACAGTAGTTTGCTTGAATTTGATGACTGGAGCGATGTATTTTCATATACGGGAGCAATTTGTTTGGATCAATATAGTAGGCGTTCTAATAAATCGCTAAAGTAGCAGCTACAGCGCGGGAGCTCCAAATGAGTTTCATTGAAATTCGTTTGTCGTACAAAACAGATTCACTCGTTTCGCAAGTTGGGTTAGGTGATCCAATTAACTTTGACGTCTAACTGCTGTCACATCGATGACCCTAATCCTATGTAAGGCAGGTTTCAGTAATTATGAGTGTGTTTCGTGAGTTATTTCTGGTTATTTTCATGTGTCAAGGGCATTTGGATGAGTTGCAAGTAGTCCCAATAAATGAATATGCCAGCCAAAAAGCGAATACGATTCGTCAATCGGAGCGCAGTTGTGATCTTACCAGCGAATCCCCTCAGTACTGGAGTGCTTTTTTATGACCATCGTATTCGAAGCCCCGTACTCCACAAGGATCCGTTTCCCATAGTACGTCTCATTAGGATTAGACCACGCCATTTCGTTTCTACCGTTTTTTAAGCGGGCAGGTCTCCGATTTCTCGTTCGATTCTGTCAACCAATACCCTCCCGTCACTCTATCAAAACATTGCTCATTCAGTTGTCTTGTTCCCAGTAACCTCGACGGCTTCCTTCAGCGAAGACCATTACAAACCGTCACCAGAGCACCATTTGTACCGAAGCCTTGTCCCCGAATACCTCGATATGCACAAACTCCCGTTTGAACAGCAGTAGGGACCTACAGGAGCAAGCTACAGTAGCAACATACGGTTGCTAATGAATTTCATGAAACTAGGCTACCGTAGCGAATGGTTTTGCAGTTGCAACCATGGGTAGCTGTGATTTGCGTAGTTTGGACTCCGCAGAATGATCTTCGCGAATTTTTCCAGCACTGGTTCCAAGGCCCATTTGAACCGATTGAAATAATCGGCAACGGAGGTTCCTTCAGTTAGGCGGTACTCGGACATCGAGAAAACGGGAATTTTCGGTGCGGCGGTAACAGCTCCACCGGCTGCATTTTGGGAGGTTTGCACTTGCTGGATGGCACTTCCAATGGACGTCCTGAGTGCCTCCGCAATCATTGCTGAGAGCTGTCCCAGCAGTTCACTATTTTCGTGCGCCATTTTGAAATTCGGGAAGACGAACGCGATTTCGACGGACGCGAAACTTCGATTTCCGTCCGCGGCGAGAATCCGACGATCCCACTTCTGACACCAAATTTGTCGTGTATGTGGGAGTTTCCCGGGAGGAATAATATGACGCGATTTACTTTAACCGATATTACATTTATTATATCCGCGATTTTTCTAACGAAAGATAAATTCTCTGCTGAAGGCGTTTACCCAGCATGGCGAACTGACTGTTCTATTTTCTCAAGACTTAAAAATACACTGTTACAAAAGAACTGGTATAAATGGAATGATCTCATACACAACACTTATAGGTAGTAGAGACCAACTCCTGTGCGGAGTATTTACACGTCGTCCATATCGCCGCCATTTTTCCGGTCCCATCCGCGACCCTATTGCCGTTGCCAGCGGGTACTCGGTATAGGTCCGCTATGATGATGATATCCGTCCTCACGGTCCCCACTCAGAGACTGTCTGACAAAGCAGTTGTTGAGCTGCATTGCAATGCATTGTAACAATGCATAGTTTCAGTTTAGCTGCGTTACCTGCACTGTGATTTGTTCGCTAGGCGATCTATTGGCATCATGACCAGCCCCCCTTTCGCTTCCCTACTCTAACGGATTTTTTTGCGTCCGCCACAGGTAGCTGTACCAAGGCCTGCTGTACTGTGTCCCTGCCGGGCCCTTCCATAGCCGATGCTAGTGCTGTGATGAGCTCTTCCGCGTCAATGACCTGATCTAGGTTCTTGACCTTCAGAGTCGCCGAGCGTGGCGTCGCTTCTCTTCGCCGTCAATACGTCTGAGTACTTAGAGTGTTCGGTCTTGATGATGAGCGCGTCTGCCTTCTCGCGCTTGGCACCTGCCCTCATACGCCTCCTAGGTCTGGTGTCTCTACGCTCCCGCACATCTATAGGTTTCTTTTCTTTCTCTTCCGCTCAACTGTGGTGCAAGGGGGTCGCGCCTCTGATCCGCTCTACTTTGTGGTTGCTGAGGGCCTAACAATGGTCGCAACTGTTCCCTTCCATGCGGGACGGGCCAGTCTTTTCAGGCATAACCTTCCGTGCATTCCGGGACGCCGAGCTGAGGTCCGACTTACCGGAATTACTGCCAGCCTCCGGGGTTAATAACCCCCTAGGCTTGCGGGCATCGCCTGGCAGCTTCTTGCCCGATGGTTGCCTCACCCGCTTCTGCGAGTGCTTGTCAAAAGCAGTCGCATCTGCCGCACCCTTTGGGCTACTTGCGAGCGAAAGCGAAGGCTTCCGTCTGGGTAGACCTCGTAACCTTTGCTCTCGCCGGTTCTGCAACTGTTGAAGTTCCCACAAGTCGATCTTCTAAGTCGCAACAGGGCCATTTTAAGGACAAACTTCTTAACATCCCGCTTTAACAGTGCATCAAAACTTCAAACGCACAAATCTCAAGCAGCAAGCTTCACACAACAAAGTATTCTATTATTCTGTTCTTGCTCACTTGTAATAAGTCTAAAATAAGAAGATCAGGTGCGCTGGTTTTGTTTACGAAGAGATTTGTGCCCTCGAAATCGTGAGTAGGTGCCAAAGTCGGCCATTGTGGCGGCCATGTTGGGATTTTTTTTTTTTTTTTTTTTTTTTTTTTTTTTTTTTTTATCTGTATTAACGAGATTTTTAGCCCTGGGCTAGTTCATCTCGGGACCCACGCTTTACTTCCCTTCCGAAGGAAGAACTCACATTTTTTTTGTGTGAGTTTGTCGGGAGTGGGATTCGATCCCAGGTCCTCGGCGTGATAGTCAAGTGTTCTAACCATCCAACCAGATCCGCTCCCTACAATGTTGGGATTCTAACAAGTCTGTCCTTAAGGCCGTTGCTTATGTTGGACTTCGAGGACGCAAAGTCGATGATTTTACCAAGCTGCTGCACAACCACCTCCAATGCAGACCAGGCTAAGAACTCCGTCCGGATACTTTCAATAAGCACAGATAAACAGACGTCTAACACTTCTCACTTCCCTTCATTTACCTTTTCAACGATTATTTCAAATAACACTAGTCTACAAAATAAAACGAAAGTCGTGAACTTCTGTCAACGGCCAACATTTTTGAAGCATAATTTAGCGCTGATTTCGGAACCGTGCTTCAAAAAAATTAAAGTAGAGCAGTTTTTGAGTTTAAGCTCAATATCGAGTTTTACAACTTTTTAAACTATGGAATTTAATAATATTCAAATATCTTCCGTTTTATTCAACCAATTTTAAATCTTTTTCCATAAATTTAAAGCTGAATATAGTACATTTCGATCATCCGAATGCAGGTTTTGCATCAGATTGATGAAATTCAAGATATTGATGAGTTTTGGGGACGATCTCCTTAAATTTTAGCAATATTTCCAAAAATATATGAACAAATGTATTTTTTTCAATAAGAAAAAAACAATTTAAAAATTATTTCTCAACGTTTATTTTACACATCATATGTAAGCCAATTGCAGTAAAAAATTCAGCTAAATCGGAGCATTGATTACGGAGAATGAGATGTGTGAAGTGAGCGACATTGCTTGAAAATAGAACAAAAATCGATTTCAAATCATCAACCTTGTATGGAAAGTCGAAAAAAATTCCGCTCTACTGTAATTTTTTTCCTTCGCGTTTTCGAACTCAGGGCAGGATTCTACACCAAAAACGATCATCAGCTTACCGAGTTCAAAAATGCTGTAAACTAGTGTAATCTGTAGCTCGTAAGTCGTTCGCTCGCATTGTTTTTGCTCCTGTTTGACATTTACTCATGAGCGCTTGCACGCTGACGTCATCACTGTCTCCTTCTCTTTCTTTCCTTCGGCGTCGGTCCATAAAGCCGTCCTTGCCCTCAAAAAAAAATTTGAGGGCAATGTTTACAAATCGTATGAGAAATCGATGAGGTTATGTTTTTGATGCAAGCCTCTATTACCGCCACTAGTGGGTTGTGAAGCGTGGCGTGATTAGCATTGGGCGATTATGTTTTTCTGATGACGATTTAACGGACTATTAAAATATTCAGTAGTTCGCAGATCTTTCGCTCATGGCGCTCGCATAGTTTTTGTTCCTGTTTGACGTTTGCTCTCTACCGCCATCTACTCAATGAATTTGCAAAACACAGCGTAAATAGCATTGGGCGATTATACTTTTGCGACAATGATTTTAATCGCACTTTGTTTCAAGTGAAACGTCTGTTTGTCTGTTCTACAAGGAGATTTCTTTCGACAATGAAAGTTAATAGTTATACAAACCGGATTAAATGTTTATTCCTCCGCCTTCAGCTTGGAAAGTCGTTGCAGCGACTTGACCGCGGCTTGATGAATCTTCGTATCCAGATTGTCTGAAAACCAGAAAAAATCTTTTAGAAGCTCTCGACATAGCCATAGCAAATATCTTACAAATCTTGTGCTGTCCCTTGACGGGGAACCGGATGGGCAACTCCTGTGGATCCGTGCAAACGAATACAAACGGGCTCTCGGACTCTCCGTTCGGGAACTGCTTTCGATACTCCTCCTGCGGTAGAACATCCTGAACAGACACACATCCCAGCAAGCATCCGGACGGATACTGCGAGGGAAACTCAATGCCATCGTCGTTGTACAACACCCGATAGAAGTTCTCCATCTGTTTGACCAGCTCCATGTCCACCGGTTTGGCCGTGGCCGTAATCCACAGTCGGCCCCGATGCGACGAGTACCAGGTGCGGCCTTCGTGCCTCTTGATGCCGGCCACCAGAAGCGATGCCCATGGTTGATGCATGGAGAGACAGTGCCGGAGGTCGGACATTTCCAGGAATTCCTTGTCCTGCACTTTGCTGTAGATTCCATCGAATTGGGGACCGTTTAGTGGGCCTCTGTTGGATGACAGAGCAGTTCCCGGATCGATGAACTGCAATTTTGAAAAGGAAGAAACAAAAATTAATGAAATGTAGGTGGGTCTCAAATTTAATATACTCACAATCGGCGCCTCTCCGACGATTCCCGGATGAATGTCATCAGCCCGATCCGCATCGGCAACCTTCTTCCGATCCCAGCTACTTTTGGGACCGATGTTCTCCTTTTCCGGTGCCACTGACTCCGCGATCTGCTTCAATATATCATCCTCCAGTTCAATCGCCAGCTGTGGTTCTTCCACCACCTGCCGTCCAGCAAAGTCGATCGTTACCTTCCGGCTCAACCGGCTGGCGTGTTTTTTCTCCCTCAGCTCAGCCTCCAACTTCTCCATCTTCTTCCGTTCGGCATCCGACAACCACACCGAATTGGCCCGGAAATAATCCGACTCGTCATCAATCACGGTCGTTCGCTTCTCGCTGTTCCGGTCGTACTCCAGCAGTCGGTTCCGAGTGGCCACCGCTTCCTCCCATCCTTTCGGTCGGTTCTGATCCATCAGGGTGCGCTTCAGATTGTCGCCCTTCTTGGATGAGCTGTCGATCATCTTCTGCTCCTCGTCGGTGCACACCAAACTGCCGCAGAACAGGCACGGACCGCTGCCTTCCTGTTCGCAAACAATCCGCCCACAGTGCAGGCAGTTGTTGACCAGTTTATGCTTGGACGCTTGGCAGTCGCACAGGTGCCGTCCCTTCAGAAGGACCACATTGGCCCGTCCCTCCTGGTCGTACAGACTCACGTACTTGGTTTTCTTCTTGATTGCGCCTTGATTCTGTGCGGGAGCTGCGACCGTTGGAGCTTCCTGCTTCGGAACCGGTTCCGGAGGTTTTGATCCGCGGGATTGCTGTGACGACTGTTGCGGCTGCTTGTTCTGCTGCTGTTTGCCGGACTTCTGCTGATTCTTCTTGTCACGTCCCTCGGAAGGACTTTTTCCTGCGAAAATGTAAACGATAGCTCATTCTAAATTTAATGTTGGTATGTGAACTTACGCCATCGTTGTTTGAACTCGTTCAAAAACGAGACATGCTCCGGATTTCCGGAATCCAACAAACTTCTAAAGTATTCGTCCTGCTCCTGATTGTTCCGGATGGTGAGGATGTATCTGCATAAGAAAATTGCACAATCTCATGTAAATATTAATAAGGAGCGCCGCCGGTTCCCGGCGATTTTTACCACTTTACCCGATCATTTCGTCCGGAACTTCGAAGCACAGACACTTGGAGAGACGATCCTTTAGCCAGGCTTCCATTTTTTGAGGATCGTTGGAATGCTTATTTTTCGGACAAAAGTAGCCTATCCCTAATACTTATGACACACATGTGATATTACCCGTTGCAAGAAAATAGAGAGCGAAAAAGGTGCAAAATCGCTAATAGACCTCCGCTGGTATGTTTAATCGTTATGGTGTCTTCTACAATAAGTGCGCGAATTGGCCAAGGAATACTGCGCCGAAAACACCGAAATGATTTTTCTTACAGGCGGAGATGTATGGGCGCTTGCGCGTACAAATTTTCGCGCAACGCATAATACAAGAATCACTGTACAATTGCGCTTGAAATGAGTGCCATACAGAAAATTCTCTCAATACAAGTCAGTCTTGTTAGAATTTTCTTGACACTGCGTACCGTTGTACAGGAATCACACTCGTATCACATGTCTGTCCGGGGTATAAGTCTAAATTATTTCAGCTTATTGCACAAATCGGTTCGGTTTGTGATTTGCTGACGCTGACTCTTTGCACGTCCCCTCGACACTGGCAGAAGCTCCTAGCCGAGCAGCTGATTTTGACGTTTTGTGACAATGTGAGCGGTGCTGAATGTTTACGTTTTCAATATCAGTGAACGTGTTCCATACTTCTATTCGTGCGCATTGCATCACAATCGGATACACTGAACGAAATTATCCTCCTTAGAACGAATGATTATCCATCATTACCAATTATCCGAAATAACGCTCTTTTCCAAATGAAGCTATTATCGAGGGGAATGGCAGATCCGGATTTTTTGTGAATTTCGCTTCTTTTCCTCCAAACCCCCAAATGATAGCTTCTAGGAAATATTTTTTTTCATATCCCTCTTATACCCCCATCTATTCGTCGCTATCCGTTTCTAACCGTGTCCAAACCTCCAACGATTTGAAAGCGCTCACGGTGGTTTCACCGTGAACGCACTCTAGTAAGGATGTTTTTATGAAAGAGAAATGTCAAAACAAAAAAATAATAATCAAAACAGAAGTCGGAATCCTGATCGGCTCGTTGATTCTTATCCGGAACCTCGCCACCTACGAATTTGTGCGACTCGCTTAATGCTAATGCTAATGCTAATGCTAATGCTAATGCTAATGCTAGTAACTTTAAATTAAATAGAACTATTGAAAAACAATCGAATCAATTAGTCACTAATAAAGCTAATGTTCACTTATTGTACGAACTATATGGGCTTGATTTCTATTGTAAACAGTAACAATATATCTACTATGTGTTTTATTGTGAACAATTAAACCAGTCATATGTTTATAATATTTACCATGTAATGAATGGTCATTTTTTATCCGGGCCTGCATCGATTAACTCAAATAAGAGCAGGGGCAATATTTTAGTGATGCCATTATCTCAAGGTTCTATTGAAGCAAGAACTCCACCAGACACTTTACTACAACTCGTTATAGATCGAATGGCAGCCGATTAGTTTCTATAGTACGGAAATTGTCGATTATGTGTTTCTTAATTCTACATTAAAGTTTAAGGGCTTTGTCAATTTAAATTAGAATTTATTATTAAAACACCAGCTTCACAGCTTCCTTTCCTTTAGACATATCTGCTGACAAGTAAAATATGATTATTAATATTTTGTATGTACGGAAGCAGATAGCAACCCAACCAACATTTTTGCTGTATAAGAGTTTATAAGAGCTTCCTTTCAAAAGCGTTTGCTGCATAAGCTGTTACGCAGCTACTTTTGTTAGTAGGGAATGGTCGTTTCCCTGAATAGCTCTACCGCTGTAAATTTTGAAGTACCGTGCTTCTGAATTTCTGGTTACGGTTGGTCAACGGTTATCCACTTATACGCTAGCGGTAACGGAGGCGGCGGGTACATAATAGCGGCTTCATTCTCGATTGCGTTGCGGTCCTCAAGAATCCTCAAAATCCCAACCGCCTAGATGCAAACACCACCGCCATTGCTGCACGTGGATGAGTGGATAGAACGGGGGATAGAATCTGTAGTTTGGTATGCAGATCATGAATAACTTCAATCGAACCTCATTTATTTTGCTTTGTTCCTTGACTTCATGGAAATACATCTAAAAATTTATTAAAAAATACCAATTAAGCTCTGGAAAGAGATTTTAAGTGGAAATTTTAAAAGGGAGTTATTTACTAAATTGCTGAATCACGTTTCACGTTCGTTTCAAAACAATAGTGGTTTCGCAGCGCGGTGTCACGAAAACTAATGCAAATCTACTGGTTGAAAATATGCCCATTTGATTTTGCTGGAAACAGCTGATCTTTGTTTACTATTTTCAGCCAGTAACTCAAGTGGTGTTCGTGTAATGCAGCGTGTACGTACACGCAACACTACTAAAAGCAGAAACCACTATGCTTTTTCATGGCAGGCCTCGATGAGTTCCTTTCAATGTCAATTCAAAGGGAACTCACAATAAAAATATTAAATATATTTATGCGTATTCATCCGCGTATTAAATAATATTACTGGAGTGAGCAGCCCCGTGAAGAAGCCTCTTGGTGGCGTGGAATATCGGCCCGACTGGATAACAGCAACGAAGCAATCGAAATCAGATGCGACAATCAGAGCTGCATCGCCTTTGCGAAGAATGGTGGGTATAATCCTCGTACGAAGCATATTGATATCCGCCATCACTTCATCAGGGATGCTCTCAGCCGTGGTGTGGTAAAACTGGAGTACGTTGGCACGGAGGAACAAATTGCCGATGGTTTCACCAAACCACTGCAGCGGACGAAGTTTGAAGAATGTCGGAAGATGATGGGAATCTCTGCGGCTTGAGGAGGAGTGTTGAAGACGCATCTCAGCAAGCCTTGATATATATAGCTGTAAAGTCAAATTAGAAAATAAATTCAGTTCTTCTCTAACCACTAGTAAAGACAGACGTCTTAAGCTAACTCTCTACAATGCTGCGGACCGACGAAATGTATTCGAATGAAGAGGGAACATTTTCGTGACTGCTCACTTCATCTTGAGAATCACACTCCACGTCGGGAAGATTTGCATCCAACACATTTCCACAGGATTCGTTTCCTTTATTGCCCTTCACTTGTGAACGCAAAAGCCAGTATCGTTTTCGTTCTAAATCCAATTCCGCAGCTTCACCACAGACAAACAGACGTAACTCTTAGAGGAAATTCATCGAAAGCTTTTGCCCGGTGTCATTTTCATGAGCACACTGTCACCTGTTGGTAGAACCGCGCGCGACACTGTCGGCCATGATGGATTTCGATTTGACGTTTTGCTGACACGCACACTACTACACAAATTGCCTGTAGTTTTTGTTTGCATCATTCAGCAACGTGTACACTGGCAAACGTCAAAGCGATCGAATACTAGCGCCTCTGGTGGAACGATCGCGCAAATCAAATGAAATTTGAATTGATCGTTAAATGCATGTGCCAAGCCGTTTTGAAGAGTGTTACGTCTGTTTGTCTGTGGCTTCACGGTCCGATATAGCCTTCATCTTAATTTCATGTTCCCTCTGTATGTGGTCCAACTGAATCCTAATCATTTCGGTTGACAAATCCTCCGAAGGATCTTTTGGAAAACTCTTCTTCTGCTTTTTATGTTTCATTTCTTCAGCTTGCGCAACTGCGATTGAAAGTTGAAGATTTTTAAGAATGTTGCGGCGTCGGCACTGGGTTCTTAGAGCAGATCAAAGACTCGCTGTTTTGTTTGTAATGACACAGCGTAACAAAAATCAACTTTTGGTTTGTCTCCAAGATTCTCGGCTGGACTCGGGGGATGAAGCTGGCAGGTTGATACGTGAGATGAGGGTGATAAATTTGAGCGTTTTCAGTAGATTTAATCGTTTGGCTATGTTTTTTAACTTGGTTTATATTTAATAAACACACTTATTTTCATTTTAGGGGTAGATCTTTACGATGATTCCGTCGATTCAATGGGTAGATTCCGATTCCGGATAGTTCCGGATAAGAATCAACGAGCCGATCAGGATTCCGACTTCTATTTTGATTAATGTTTTTTTTTGTTTTGACATTTCTCTTTCGTAAAAACATCCTTACTAGAGTGCGTTCACGATGAAACCACCGTGAGCGCTTTCAAATCGTTGGAGGTTTGAACACGGTTAGAAACGGATAGCAACGGATAGATGGGGGTTTGGGAAGGGTATGAAAAAAATAATTTCTTAGAAGCTATCATTTGGGGGTTTGGAGGAAAAGAAGCGAAATTCACAAAAAATCCGGATCTGCCATTCCCCTCGATTGTTTCTCCCCAAGTAACCATTAAGCCGTAAAAATGGCATTAAGTCGGCTCTATAGTCGAATGTAGAACCTGGCTAACAGAGCTAATTGGTTCTATATCCTCTTATAGAGCTGCTCAAAAGCCACTTTTGGCGAATTATTCGGCTGATATACGGCCAACTTTGAAATATCGTACCAAGTCTCTGGAGCGAAAGTTGTCAAAAGTGAGACAAAGAAAAAAGAAAAAAAATATTTTGTTTATCTCCTGTTCTTTTCTAACTTCCTTCGCTTCCATTGAAGTTGCTTTTTGACGTAAACTACGTCTATGGGGAAGGTACGGTACTGTACCACGGCACCGGGTGTAAAATGAAAATCTAAATTTTGCGACCGTCACGAAATTATGAAAGATTTTGCACGCTAATAACTCAGCCATTTATTGACCGATTTTTAAAATTTTGCCATCAAACAATCGCAAAACTATGTCCCTTTCATGTCGAATAGAGAAAACTATTGATTTTCAACAGCAAACTATTGAAAATTGCGGAAAAGTGAACCGATGTTTTAATTTTATTCAGCCAATCACGTGCGAGCACATTTTTGGGTTTGTTCGCCTAGTATATAAGCTATTGTCTTCTTCTCATCTTCCATCATTCTTCCGCGACACCTCGAGGGGAACGCATCGGAGGACTGCTAGCCAGTTTCTCCGCTTGCTTCTCCCTTCAGTATGCTTTGGCTAGCCGAGCGTGGTGGTCGTCGGTTGTTGCCACTTGCCTTGCCAGTCGTCGTCGCATCACCGTGCGCGGTACCAGTGGGGCCGCCAACCAGTTCACACCGGATCAGCTCTGCGAAAATTTTCTTCTTTCTGGCTTCATCCGGGCAGCGCAAGCCAACATTGGAATCAACAAAATTACACCGCCGGACGCGCTTGCAGTAATACTGCAAGTAAATGAAAACAGCCCTTGAAAGGGCTAAGAAAATGTCCCACGGGAGTGAATCGAATAATTTTCTCAGGAGGAAAGCCTCATTCAGTATGTTCTGCCTAGGCGTGCGCGGTGGTCGTCGACTGATGTAAGTAGTCATGGCAACGCTGTGCGCGGTACCAGTGGGGCCGCCAACCAGTTCACACCGGATCGGATCTGCGAAAACTTTCTCAATCGGGCGTCCGGGCAGCACAAGCCAACATCGGAATCAACAAAATTATGGAACGCGCTTGCAGAAATACTGCAAGTAAATTAAAACAGCCTTTGTAAGAGCTACGAAAATGTCCCACGGGAGTGAACCAAATAATTTTCTCATGAGGAAAGTCAATCACTGTGAGCGCTGTGTGAAAATTGAACTGCGCTTTGTCGTAACATTGAGATATTCAATTCAAATATGTGAAAACAGTGCTAGTTGATTGGCAATTGGAAAACATTTTCTTCAACTCAGATCATGAAGAAATTTTCATTTTGATGAAATGTATTACTCAGTGTTGCCATATTTCAATGTTTGCAAATTTTCGCAAAATTCTTAAATGTTCTTTACAATTTTGCCGAAAAATTTATAGATTTATAGAAATTATTTGTTAAACATTATAATTGTGCTGATCGATTTGCAAAAGTTCAATGAAATAATTATTATTGGAAAGCATTTTGTGTGCATTGTGCGAAAATCTGTATGGCATCACTAATTTACACCCCTCTTCCATCTAACCAATCACGTGCGAGAGGGGAATTTGAACTTCTTTGCCGTCCAGCCGTCTAGTATATAAGTTATTGTCTTCTTCTCATCTTCCATCATTCTTTCGTGACACCTCGAGGGGAACGCATCGGAGGACAGCTAGCTAGTTTCTCCGTTTGCTTCTCCCTTCAGTATGCTTTGGCTAGCCGGCCGCGGTGGTCGTCGGTAACGAGCCTGGATAAAACAAAGAGGAGAAACGTCAAAATTGGAACAGTCGATTTAATGTCATCCCCATAGTTCCAATCGTGCAGAAGACCTGTCAAAACGACCAGGATTCGCCACTTTGGTATACTCGAGACACTTTAGTCGTCGGCTGTTACTATAGTCGTCTTTGCATCGTTGTGCGCGGTACCAGTGGGGCTGCTAACCAGTTCACCCCGGATCAGATCTCTTGGGCGGCAGGAGCGGAAACTTTCTTCATTCTGGCTTCATCGGGTGTCCGGGCAGCTTTGCAGAAGCCAACAAAATTACACCGCTGAATCGCGCTTGTAGTAAAGCAGTCCTTGTAAGGGCTACGAAAATGTCCCACGGGAGTGAAACAATAATTTTCTTAGGACGAAAGCTCGGAACACAAGTGTCAACCACTATGAGCGCTGTGTGAAAATTGAATAGCGCTCCGTCGCAACCATGAGATATTCAATACAAATTTGTTTAAACTGTGCTAGTTGATTGGCAATTTCGAAAACATTTTCTTCTTCTTACATCATGAAGAAAATTTCATTTTGATGAATGTATTACTCAGTGTTGCCATATTTCAATGTGTGCAAGTCTTCGCAAAATTCGTAAATCTCTACAATTTTGCCTAAAAATTTGCATGATTTATCGAAATTATGCAAATTTTCAATCGAAAGCATTTGGTGTGCGTTGTGAAAGTGTCGAAACCACAGAGAATTTAAAATCAACTGCATCAAAGGCGCGGCGCGAAAATTTAACCATGTTTTGTCGCATAGGAGCTCAATTTTCTGTAAAATTGGCTCGAACAGTTCTTTAAAGGGCCAACAATTTTCTGCAAGAGGGTACGGTGAGTTTTCCGAGAAAGTTGCTACCGCCAAAAATTTGAACCAACTACATCAAAAGCATTCTGTGGAAATTAATCCGCATCTTGTCGCAGAAAAGGCAACATTTCTCTAGTGTGAAAATTGCACTATTGCATTCCTTTTCATCATAACAAGTGTTTGAAAATTGAGACTATCAAACCGATTAGTCTTACAAAGCCTATCATCGTCGCTGTTCTGACATTTGCTGGCAGAACAACAAAATTATTGATGACACGTGCAATATTTTTAACAAATTCTGGTTCAAACAATCCTTTTGAGGGCTTTATCAGCAGTTTTCAGAAACAGTAAACGGCAGATTTTCTGACAAAGTGACGCTGGTGGTCACATAAGTGTCAAAACCGCCGAATTTTGCAACCTACTCCTAAACTAAATGCAACAGCTTGTCTTATCACCTGGCCGTGTCACCGAATCTGGCGAGTACGCTTCCTTCTTGCGTGTACAGTGTATAGTTATAAAGGAATTTATTCAGACTTTGCTTATGCTTCAAACTTTGTAATAAATATTTCCAACAGAAATCCCCAGAATCCACCAGAATCTTGTAGAATTTACCTTGTTAAAATTAACGATTTCCAAACCATTAACCACTACAAATTCTATTATTGATCCAAAGAAATTGCATAGTAGTCCTTTGTCGTTCATAACAAACTGTTTTACGTAGTTTACGTCATGCGGTTGTGTCTTGTACACACCCCTCTGATTTTTGCTACTTCATCCAGATTCTAGCTGTTGTCCTCCGGGTTCCTGATCAAGTCCAAGTCTGTTCCCTTTCTCATCTGCTCCACCAATGCACCATGGGAATGGTGTGATCAAACTAGTATTTAAACCATGAAAAACAAAACAGTTTGGGCATTTCGAGGGTTGAAAATGATATGGGATGAGGATGATTCAGTGGTAAGCTTGGTGGTGACGAACGCAGGAAATGAAGCAGGAGAAGCAATGTTTATATAAATTTTCGGGGAACGTTTCAGAAGAATAGGGAAACGAGCTGGAGTTTGTCTTGATTGAAAAAAATGGAATAATTAACATAACCAGATTCCATTATCTATTCAACAACACCATTCCGATAAACATTCCAACATGGATGTTTAAAATGTATTGATCATGACTGACTCGAGTCTGTTTTGGTCGAAATCTATTTTGATTGATATAAACGTCATGTGCTCCAAGCCCTGTGACAGCACTGACAAACTTCTTTACAGCTTGTAGGCTTTATATAGGCTTACAGGGCTTAATTTAGTTCTTACTGGTTATAGTGCCCATAAGCATTAGGAATGCTTATATAGAGCTATTTAGCACTGAAAAGCTGTTAAATGGCTGTTATAATGCTCAGAACAGTGCTTAGTGGTTACCTGGGTCGTTAAGAGGCGTAAGCATATAAGAGTTTACAGTCGTTTATAGGATGAAGCTTTGGTTCAGTGTAGTTTTAAACTGAAATATTTCAAAATACCGTTTCCACACCTAGCTCTCAGGTATCCAACTCGACACCTAACCGCAGCGCTGCCAACCTGAAAGCACGAAATCAATGTCGTTTGACGTTTCATCGTCATCTTTGTTGGTCTGTCAGTCGGTTCGCCAAACCGATGAGCTTGCGTTTTTGTTGACTGGTGTTTGGAAGCAGTGACTACGACCGGACAACATATCCCGGGAAATCGCGTAAAATCCTTCTGTTCCGTTGAACTGCTGTGGTCCATTTCAGCGAAATGACCAATTCTACCAAGGTAGGTTGAAATTTGATGGGAGTTTGGGGGAATAGCTGGGAAATTAATGCGATTAAAATTTCGTTTGTTATGGTTATGTCGGTGTATCTAGATGGAAGTGGATACCCAGAAGGGGGAAGGCTTTCGCTCGTACTACATCCAGAAGATCGAGGAGCTGCAGTTGATTGTGGCGGAGAAGAATCAGAACTTGCGTCGTTTGCAAGCGCAACGGAATGAGTTGAACGCCAAGGTGCGTATGTTGCGAGAGGAGTTGCAGCTGCTGCAGGAACAGGGAAGCTACGTCGGCGAAGTGGTTAAGCCCATGGACAAGAAGAAGGTGCTGGTCAAGGTGCACCCGGAGGGAAAGTTCGTGGTGGACATCGATAAGAACATCGACATCAACGACGTTACGCCGAACTGTCGGGTAGCTTTGAGGAACGAGAGCTACACGCTGCACAAGATCCTGCCGAACAAGGTCGATCCGTTGGTGTCGCTGATGATGGTGGAGAAGGTTCCGGATTCGACGTACGAAATGGTCGGTGGGCTGGACAAGCAGATCAAGGAGATTAAGGAGGTGATCGAGTTGCCGGTGAAGCATCCGGAGCTGTTCGATGCGCTGGGTATTGCCCAGCCGAAGGGAGTGCTGCTGTATGGACCGCCTGGAACGGGAAAGACCTTGTTGGCGCGAGCTGTGGCCCATCATACGGAGTGTACGTTTATACGCGTTTCTGGATCGGAATTGGTGCAGAAGTTTATCGGCGAGGGTTCGCGAATGGTGCGGGAGCTGTTCGTGATGGCGAGGTGAGTTTGGAGGCGCAGAACTGGTATCGGGTGGTTTTAATGTAACTTTATTGCAGAGAACACGCTCCGTCGATCATCTTCATGGACGAAATCGATTCCATCGGATCGTCCCGTATCGAAAGCGGCAGCGGTGGTGATTCCGAGGTGCAGCGTACTATGTTGGAGTTGTTGAACCAGCTGGATGGGTTCGAGGCGACCAAGAACATCAAGGTCATCATGGCCACCAATCGGATTGACATCCTGGATCCGGCCCTGCTGCGTCCCGGTCGTATCGATCGTAAGATCGAATTCCCGCCACCAAACGAGGAAGCCCGTTTGGACATTCTGAAGATTCACTCGCGCAAGATGAACCTGACGCGTGGTATTAATCTGCGAAAGATCGCCGAGCTGATGCCGGGTGCTTCCGGGGCCGAGGTGAAGGGCGTTTGTACCGAGGCGGGAATGTACGCCCTGCGGGAGCGTCGGGTCCACGTCACACAGGAAGACTTCGAGATGGCCGTCGCCAAGGTGATGCAGAAGGACTCCGAGAAGAACATGTCGATCAAGAAGCTCTGGAAGTAAGGAGGTTGTGGAGTGATTTTGCTTTTGCGAAACAAAAATATTGCTTAGAATATGTAATCGATACTTTTCTTCAAGACTATCTGTAATTTGCTTAAACTTATGATAATAAACAATGAAAATTTAAATTCGAATGTGTTCTCATGTTGACCTACTTGAGGCAGAGATTGTCAAGAAAGTTATTCCAAAGCTTTTACTGTTTTCTACTCAAAATACAATTTGAAGCCAGTTCAAAAAATCCGACTTGAATTTACTTATAGAGTGGTTTCTTGTGCTCGTATAGTTTGAAATCGATGAGCTATGTGGCGCCATCTAGTGGTCAATAGGCGCAAACAGTACGCAGGTAGCACAAGCTACTGCTCGGTTTTGATCACTTTGGTAGCACCGGCTTTGTTTTCATGAACTTTCTTGTGCCGGCGCGCAAAGCGGGGGAGTGTCGTGCAAAGTCTTCAAAAGTCCGTTTCAGCTCGGCGCCGTGAAAATGAGTACATTTTCCGGATTTTTCGCGGAAATCCCCGGCATATCGGCCGACCGGTTCATAGAAGTGAACCGAACCCAATCGCAAGTGTTTTTCCTGTCGCACTGTCACATGGATCATATGCACGGATTGCATCTCGAAGATTCACTTCCGGGACCGCTGTACGCCAGTCCTATTTCGGGAGTATTCCTGAAGCACCGATTCCCGCAGGTGGCCGGAAACATTCGCACGGTTGAAATTGGAGGTGAGTTTACTTCAATACAAACAATTTCGAACATCAGAGTGAATGACATCTTTCCAATAGAGACCATCTCCATACCATTGGAACCAGTCGAGCACGCCCCGTCGGAACACCCCCGTGACCTACAAGTGACCACCGTCCCGGCCGGGCACTGCCCCGGCTCGGTAATGTTCCTCTTCCAAACCAACCACCACAAAGTGCTCTACACCGGCGACTTCCGGTTGTCCCCCAAGGATCTCCGTAACATCCTACCCCTCCGGAATCTCTCCCCGGACGTCATCTACCTGGACACGACTTTCTTCCTCCCGCAATACCGCTATCTTCCACCCCAATCAGGCAGCCTATCCAAACTGACCGAACTCTGTCAGGAATGGCTCTCCCTCAACCCCCAAAACGTAGTCTCCCTAAAGCTTCCGGCCCTGTACGGATCGGAGTTCCTGTTCATCGAACTGTCCCGCCGCCTCCGCCACAAAATCCACGTCAAACGGGAAGAACTACAAAGCTATCGCTTTCTGACCAGCCTGGACGATGCGGTCACTGCCGGCGATCCCGCCGGAACTCGAATCCATGCCTGCCTCGGTACCCATTCCGCCCCTAAAGGGAACCTCCCCTGCCAACCGACGCTGGACGGGAAGTATATCCGAGTGATCCGGCCGTCGGCCCTACGCTGGCGTGGATTGAATCCGTCGGATCCGATCTGTCGGAGATTACGCAACGATCGGGAGGAGTTCTCCGTCTGCTACTCGAACCATGCCAGCTACGGTGAGCTGGAGGACTTCCTGCGGTATCTTCGACCGCACGCTGTCCGATTCAATGTGGTGTGGAGGGACGATCCCGGAGGGGAGAAGATGAGCCAATTGGTCGGGGAGGTTTGTCCTTGGCTTACCCAGCGGAAGGATGGCGCGGGTCAATCGGAGGAGGGAGAGTTTAACTTCGACGGAATTGTCTACCAAAGTCGAGAGGATAGCAAGAAGGACAAACTGTTCTCGGATGAGGACAGTGATGGCGAGGAAGCTGTGATAGAACATTTGCCTAAAAGGATTCGTAGCTAAGGTAAATACTTGGGTAAATATAAATGACGGTATGACCGCTACTAACTGGAATCTTGAAATAGAAAGGGTTACACTTAATTTGATGACCCACCTGTCGTGTCCATTGGTTCCACCGGATCTGCGCGCTCCGGCTCCGCCGTCCCCGCACTTTTCGGAACGTAGCGTCTACTACCGTCAACGTGTCTCAAATCACTAAGATTTGCGCAGTCAAATCCTTGGGCTACCCCAACAAAGTCCTGTAAACAAGCCCAGTCAAGTTCTAGGGATTAATCCAGCCAAACCCTGAAGAATGACTCTACCAAGTCCTTAGAAATAGCCTTGTCAAGTCCAAGGAACTGGCCTATTAAGTTTATGAGAACCGGTCTAGTTTATTCCTGCAGACTAGCCCAGTTATCTCCCAGAAACTAGGACACTCGAGTTCCGAAGACATGCCCAGTGGCAGTGCTGGGGCTATCTAAACCAAGTCCTGTGATCTAGCCCAGTCAAGTTGTAGGGATTTGCCCAGTCAAATCCTGAAGAACATCCCAACTCAGCCCTAAGAAATAGGACAGTCAAGCCCTAGGAGTTAGCCGAGTAAATGCCTAGGTCCTAGAGGCTAGCTTACTCAAGACCAGGAGACTATCTCAACCAAGTCCTTAGGAATAGTCCAGTCAAGTCCGTGAGTTTGGCTCAGTCAGGTACAGAACATTTGCCCAGTCAACTCCAGTCAAGCCGTGAGAGCTCAGGCCCAACTAAGTGTTGGAGGCTAACCCTGTTAAATCTCACAACTGACCCAACGGAAAGTCCCAGATATTCTCCTATCCAAGTCCTGAAGTCTGGTCTAGTTATGTCCTGAAAACTAATCCAACTAAGTCTTGGCGATTGACCTAGCCTTAGTTCTAGAGTTCAGTCCAGTCAACTAGCCCAATCAAACCCTAAGGACCATCCCAGTCAGATCCTGAGGACAAGTCCAATCAAGTCCTGGAAACTAGCCCAGATAAGTCCTAGGAACTAGTCCAGTGAGTTCATGGGAACAAGTCCAGTTATATGGAAACTAGCCAAGGATTTTCTCAGCTAATCCTAAGGAAATCTCAACTAAGTCCTAAAGATTATCCCAGTTGAGTCCTGAAGACTGGTCTTGAAGAAGTCCAGGAGACTGACAAAGTCGAATCCTGGGTAATATCCCTACCAAGTCCTGAAGACTAGCCCAGTCAAGTTCTATGCACTAGCGCAGAAAATTCATTTACACTAGCCCAGTCAAATCCTGGTATCTAGCTCAAGTCCAAAAAACTAGTTCAATAAAGTCGTAGGGCTGAGGACTATCCCAGTCAACTCCTCTAGCACAGTTGAGTCCTCAAGACTGGCCCAGTCAAGCCTTGGATTTGATAAGTCAAATCCTGGATAATATCCCAACTGAGTGCTGAAGACTGCCCAACTAACATTTTCAGCGCTATAAGCTTCAGTCATTTGCTTTCTGTTGTGTAACCATCGAGTAAAAGCAGTCAACGCTGAATAAAAGGGAAGCTAGTCAAATATAAATCATAAGCTAATACACAACTGTAAAACAAGCACCATACAGCTACAAAACTCGGTTTTCAGAAATCCATTGCTTGTCACTGGTGCTGCCTTTACTCCACTCTATTCCAACTCCGGGAGATTTCCCGGAAGATGTGAAAACTTGAACAAATCGAATAGGAGTCCCCACTAACAAAACAGCTGCTACTATACAGTACAATTCGTTATACTGACAAATCCCCAAATCAGCAGCGCTTTAAAGGCCGTTATGCGATTTCATTACAGCTAGAAGCTGTAATAAAGAAACTGTTGGTTTACCAACACGGCTTGTCGGATGTAAACATTATTTGTTGCTGTGACTGGGCACACTGGTACGTGAGTCTGCCAGCCACTCCCTCGGACGAACGTCAGATGTAAAGAGAAGAAGAGGAGAAAAGGGAAGAAAACTGAAAGTCAACAGCGGTGATTAATTTACTAAGAGTAAAACTGTTTCTTCTAGTTAAGTTATTAGTTATTTGCCCTAAATTCCACAGCGATTGAACTAAAGTAGAGTAGGAATAGTGCAAGATTGAGTCCTGCGAGGCTCGGAGAAAAAACACACGTTGCGTACCGATTTGCAAGAAATACTGAAATGTACGTATAATTTAACTAAAACCAACGAAACATACTAATTATAATAAACATTTTAGCTTTGAAGCTGCTCAAACGCAACTGCAAAACGGTGTTTTTAATCGGGACCGCAACAAACTTCAAAGATTTCATCCCGCGAAGGAATGAAAACCTAACCTCCAAGGAAAATGCCACGAAAACCCAACCAAGAGTCGGCCAGTTGTCAGAAATGCGAGAGACCCGACAGCGCAGAGGACATGGTCGGATGCGATAAGTGTAACGCGTGGCAACACTTTGGATGTGCTGGCGTAGCAGATTCAATTGCCGATACGAAACGATCCTGGACGTGCGAGAAATGCCGAGAGGAAGCCCTAAAAGACCCGGCTTCCAGAATATCGGTTTACACATCCGCGTCAAGTAAGAAGTCTCGTCAAGCAAAGCTGCGGTTGGAGCTATTGGAACAACAAAACCAGCTCAAAATGAAGAAGCTCGAGGAAGAAGAGAAATATCTCAAGGAGAAGTTCGAGATCTTGATGCAGCTCGAAGACGACGATGATTCGGTGAGCGAAAGGAGTAATGTCAGTGCGCATTCGAAACAGAAGAGATTGGAGAAATGGCTCGATGAAGATGTGATGGTCACAGCCACGGAAGCGGAAGTGCAGTTTGCTCCCAACGCGAGAACAGTGGCTTTTCCTACCTCTGAAACACAGTCGGTTTCGAGGAAGTTGGAGAACTTTCGCAACGGACCAAACGCAGCTTCTACCCCGAATAATCCTCCTAATTTGGCGTTAGCAATTCCCACCACCAGTTATCGAAGCACTCCTATTGCAGCCCCTCGAGCAACACGACGACCTGTGGAAAGATACACTGGGGCCCTCTCAACGATGTGTGTACTACAAAATCAACTTTGCGACCGATCAGTCACTGGTTCCGAGGAGGAGCAAGCAAGCGACACCGTTCAGAGCGCATTATCAAGGCGAGCTTCTAACTCGGTGACGATTCCAACGATGGCTACCATGAATGCAACGGTGCAGTCGCCGATGCCTTACAAAAACGAGCCATCTACAAAAATAACCCCTCCACGGATCGGCCTTCCTGCTGCATCCCGACCGGATACCGAGTATGTCAAGTATCATGCCAACCCGACGGCGTCATTTCTCCCCTTCCCCTCGGGACAAATGTTCGTGGATGCCGATTGCGCAGTGGAACCACCTTCACCCCCTGCGAGAACTCGAGTGGATCCAGTTCTGCCGTGGGATCACCAGCCCGCAAAACAGAACCCATACGAAGCTGCCTTGATTCATCAACCAACACCAACGTCGACTCAACTAGCAGCCCGACAGGTCATGCCGCGGGATCTACCCGTGTTCACGGGAAGCCCGGAAGAGTGGCCAATATTCTACAGCAGCTACAAAAACTCGACGGAAGTTTGTGGCTACAGCGATGCCGAAAATCTCGCTCGGCTTCAGCGCTGCTTACGGGGAAACGCCCTCGAGGCTGTCAGAAGTCGCTTGCTGCTACCGAGCTCCGTCCCGTACATCATCGACACACTTCGAATGCTTTTCGGACGGCCTGAAGCCCTGATAAATTCATTGCTTAGGCGCGTGCGTTCCTGTCCTCCACCGAAAGCAGACAACCTTAAGTCCATAGTCGACTATGGGCTCGCTGTGCAAAACATGATTGATCACATGATTATCTCCGAACAACTAAATCAGCTCAACAATCCGATGCTCCTCAATGAACTTGTCGACAAACTGCCCACAAGTCTGAAATTGCAGTGGGGTGCCTACAAACAATTACAAGCTGATGTCAACCTGGCGACTTTCAATCATTTCGTTGCGAATCTAGTAGGACTGGCGTCCGATCTAATGATCAGTTCCGAATCATTTCATGGTTCCCCAAAAGTCGCGGCGAATCGCTACGAGAAAAACAAGGAAAAGTTGTTCGTTCACTCACAGCAACCGGCCAACGACGTCGATGAGACCGAAACCTACCCAGACGTCAATTCAGGTCACCCATCTAAAATGTGTATCTACTGCGAAGAGGAGGCTCACCAGATAGCATCGTGCCAATTGTTCAAAAACCTGACTATGGATGCTCGCTGGAAAGTTGTGCGCCAAAGGAACCTCTGTCGAACCTGTTTGGTGCCTCATCGTAAATGGCCATGTCGATCGAAAAAGGAGTGTGGTATTCGAGGTTGCCAATCGCGTCACCACCAGCTTCTGCATGGTCAGTACACACCGCCAACCGAAACAGTTCCAGCCCAAGCTTCGGTTCCTAGTCCCAGTCGAGAAGGCCACCAGAACCATCACGGCGGTATGCCGTACACGTTGTTCCGATACGTGCCGGTTAAGCTCTCCGGAAATGGGAAATCTGTAGATATTTTCGCATTCCTAGATGAAGGATCTAGCACAACAATGCTCGAGACAGAAGTTGCCGAGCAACTCGGTATTGAAGGGCCCTCCGCGTCATTGTGGTTATCCTGGACCGGTAAAATTTCAAGAGAGGAAAAGGATTCTAAATGCATCTGTGTATCCATCGCCGGGCAAAAGTCAACGAAACAGTACACTATCGAGAATGTACACACCGTAGACGAATTGAACCTTCCACAGCAATCGTTCAACTATGAAGAGCTGTGCACTCGATATCCGCGCATGAAAGGATTGCCCCTGGAAAGCTATTCGGCTATTACTCCTCGAATGATAATCGGCCTAGAACATGTGCGGCTGCTTACGGCGCTGAAGACAAAAGAAGGCGGAGCGCTCGGTCCAGTGGCTGTCAAAACAAGGCTGGGCTGGTGCGCATTCGGAAAGGAAGCAGAAGGCGTGAATCAATCAGGGCAGATACATTACCATAATGCGACAGATCCGGATGATAGCAACCAATCACTTCACGACTTAATGAGGACCTACTTTGCAGTCGAGGAAAGCACTGTCACCAAAGGACTGGACAGCGTAGACGACCAGCGTGCGCTTAACATTCTCCGACGTACCACTGTCAAATTGGATTCCAACTATGAGGCAGGTCTGATATGGAAAGTAGATGATCCGACATTCCCAGATAGCCTGCCGATGGCGAAGAGTAGGCTAAAAGGACTAGAAAGACGCCTTGCACGTGACCCAACGCTGGCGGCAAAAGTGCAGGAGCAGATCGAGAGTTACCTTCGCAAGGGCTATGCGCACAAATTGACATCAGAGGAATTATCGTATACGGATCCCCATAGGGTATGGTATCTCCCTTTAGGAGTCGTCGTTAGCCCTACAAAACCCGGAAAAATTCGTCTCATCTGGGACGCCGCGGCGAAGGTGAATGGCGTCAGCCTCAATGACCTCCTACTTAAGGGGCCGGACCTACTCGTTCCATTGGTAGCGGTTATTTTACGATTCAGGGAGCGAAACATTGCGATCAGTGGAGATATATCCGAAATGTTCCACCAGATCAGCATTAGGAAACAGGACAGGAACTTTCAACGATTTTGTGGAGGAGCCCGAATGGAGAAATCGAGACCTACGTTATGGACGTCGCCACCTTCGGCGCATCCTGTTCGCCGTGTACTGCTCAGTTTATTAAAAATCAAAACGCAGAAGGATTTTCGCAAACGTTTCCCAGAGCTGCAAGTGCTATCACTAAGAGTCATTATGTCGATGACTTCCTCGACAGCACGGACACAGTGGAGGAAGCTATCCAGCTTGTGAACCAAGTAAAGGTCATACACCGAGAGGCAGGATTCGACATCAGGAAGTTCAAGTCAAACGCTCCGGAAGTGCTCGTCGCGGCAGATGAAGCGAACATGTCTGCTGAGAAGTCCATCAACTGCGAAAAGCACACAGTCTCCGATCGGGTACTTGGACTCGTATGGAACCCCACCGAAGATGTTTTCTCGTTCGACGTGTCAAGCTTAATTGTGGAAAGGATTCTCAGTGGAGGAGTAATCCCAACGAAACGCCAAGTTCTTCAAGTGGTGATGAAACTGTTCGACCCACTCGGATTTGTTTCCCACTTCACGGTTCATGGTAAAATTTTGATGCAGGAGATATGGAGGACTGGAACCAACTGGGACGAACCTATCGATCAGAATTTGCTTGACATGTGGTACCGCTGGACCGAACTTTTGCCGTTACTTGGAGTGGTTAAAATACCACGCTGCTACTTTGGAACACTGTCATCGAAATCTCTACAAAACCTCCAAGTGCACATATTCGTGGATGCAAGCGAGGTAGCATATGCCTGTGTAGCATATCTTCGCCTGCGTTGTACTGAGGGAATACGATGTGCCTTTGTAGCGTCGAAGACAAAAGTCGCCCCCCTAAAACCGCTCTCCATTCCGCGGCTGGAGCTGCAGGCAGCTATGATCGGGGCTCGGCTGATGCAAACCATATGCTCGTCCCTCACACTACCAATCAGCAAACGCGTTCTATGGTCAGATTCTACGACCGTATTAGCATGGCTTCGGTCGGATAGCCGGCGATACCACCAATTCATCGGATTTCGTGTAGGCGAAATACTATCTCTTACTGCCATGGACGAGTGGAGATACGTACCATCTAACGACAACGTAGCGGACGAAGCGACGAAGTGGGCGGCGGGACCGAACTTCAACCCCGACTCCCGCTGGTACACAGGCCCAGAGTTCCTGGCAAACCCCGAAAGTGAATGGCCAACGAAAGAAGAACGATCCAGCACGACTACTGAAGAACTGAGACCGGTATATTTGCACCGTCACCTGTTGATGGAGAAACTGATCGACGAGACCCGCTTCTCTAATTGGAACCGGATGGTACGGGCTATGGCCTACGTGTATCGAGCAGTCGCAATATGGAGAAAACGAATTTCAGCAATGCATCGTGGAGCACCTTTAACGCGCGTAGAACTGCAGGCAGCGGAGAATGCAGTATTTCGTCAGGCACAGGCTGAAACATATCCTGATGAGCTGGCATTACTGAGTAATCAAGCGACAATGACGAAAGCAAGCCCGCTGTACACCTTGACCCCTTTCTTAGATGACCACGGAGTTGTTCGAATGGGAAGTCGAATCGAGGCAGCTCCAGAAGCCAGTTACTCTGCAAAATACCCGATCATATTGTCTAAACATCATCCCACTACGGCACTGCTGACGGAGGGTTTCCACCGACGATACCTGCATGGAAATAATGAAACGGTCCACAATGAAATGAGACAGCAATATTACATCTCCGGTCTGCGTGCCCTGATTCGTAAGACCTCCCGAGGATGTCAGGTATGTAAGATCAAAAAGGCGATCCCTCAGCCTCCAATCATGGCTCCACTGCCCAGGGTTATGTGGCATACCAGTTTAGCACCCTATGCGCAGAGATGCGAATCGTCAGCATTCGCGCATCATCGAACACCGCGACCCAACCGCGACAACAATATTCGCGCTCCATCAGACATCGCGACTTCGCGACGTCGCGACGCGCACGTCGTCGGTCGTCAGCGACACGAAGACTCGAGCCGGTCGGACAGGAGAGACCGCGCCGCCGACGATCGACCTCTTTCGCATCGCAGCAACCGGGCGGCAAGCACGTGTCATCCAAAACAGGTTGGAGGCAATTTTGCGGCAATCGGCCGAAACTGTAGTGCGGAAATTTACATTGGTGATCCTGCCAGGTTTGCTGCTTAAAGTTTTAAGAGCAAATAAATTGTGAAGGCCGAAAACATATTCCAATATAAGCTAAATGGTAAGCATATTTGGTGGAAGTGATTTTTTTTTCATACTCGCAAAGTAATGCTATTTGATTGTGCAATGACGCTGAAGAGCAAGTGAGGTTATGAGTGCTGATTGAAAAAAATGGAAAAGAACCACACATGGACTTGTGTGAGGATCCGGCGCGATTGGAGTTCCGCCAGGGTGAAATGGAAAGAACCACATATGGACTTGTGTGAGGATTTGGCGCGATTGGAGTTCCGCCGGGGTGAAATGGAAAGAACCACACATGGACTTGTGTGAGGATTCGGCGCGATTGGAGTTCCGCCGGGAGGAAGTGAAAAGATCCACACATGGACTTGTGTGAGAATCTGGCGCGATTGGAGTTTCGCCGGGGTGAAATGGAAACATCCACACATGGACTTGTGTGAGGATCTGGCGCGATTGGAGTTCCGCCGGGGTGAAATGGAAAAATCCACACATGGACTTGCGTGAAGATCCGGCGCGATTGGAGTTCCGCCGGAGGGAAGTGAAAAGAATTACACATGGACTTGTGTAAGGATTCGGCGCGATTGGAGTTCCGCCGGGGTGAAATGGAAAGAACCACACATGGACTTGTGTGAGGATCCGGCACGATTGGAGTTCCGCCGGGGTGAAATGGAAAGAACCACACATGGACTTGTGTGAGGATCTGGCGCGATTGGAGTTTCGCCGGGGTGAAATGGAAAAATCCACACATGGACTTGTGTGAGGATCCGGCGCGATTGGAGTTCCGCCGGAGGGAAGTGAAAAGAATTACACATGGACTTGTGTGAGGATTCGGCGCGATTGGAGTTCCGCCGGAGGGAAGTGAAAAGAATTACACATGGACTTGTGTGAGGATTCGGCGCGATTGGAGTTCCGCCGGGGTGAAATGGAAAGAACCACACATGGACTTGTGTGAGGATTCGGCGCGATTGGAGTTCCGCCGGGGGGAAGTGAAAAGATCCACACATGGACTTGTGTGAGAATCTGGCGCGATTGGAGTTTCGCCGGGGTGAAATGGAAAAATCCACACATGGACTTGTGTGAGGATCTGGCGCGATTGGAGTTCCGCCGGGGTGAAATGGAAAAATCCACACATGGACTTGCGTGAAGATCCGGCGCGATTGGAGTTCCGCCGGAGGGAAGTGAAAAGAATTACACATGGACTTGTGTAAGGATTCGGCGCGATTGGAGTTCCGCCGGGGTGAAATGGAAAGAACCACACATGGACTTGTGTGAGGATCCGGCGCGATTGGAGTTCCGCCGGGGTGAAATGGAAAGAACCACACATGGACTTGTGTGAGGATCTGGCGCGATTGGAGTTTCGCCGGGGTGAAATGGAAAGAACCACACATGGACTTGTGTGAGGATCCGGCGCGATTGGAGTTCCGCCGGGGTGAAATGGAAAGAACCACACATGGACTTGTGTGAGGATTCGGCGCGATTGGAGTTCCGCCGGGGGAAAATGGAAAAAAGCCACACACGAACAGCGACTTCGGAGTGTGAAGATCCGTACGAGATCGAATTATCGTTGATAAATTAAAAAAATCCAGACGTTATGCACGTGGTTGTGCTTTTGATTGAGTGCTCGTATTGAAGAGCATCTTATGCATGTGGATTACCATCAGAAGATGCAGATCGAAGCTCGAGAAGTGGCAGCTCAATGTTCATAAATCCGCATACATGGACTTGTGTGCGCAATTTCAGACGCGTTTGGACTACCGTAGATATTGTAAAGGAATTCATTTCTTGATTTTAACGAGAAGCTACAGGATGCTCACGTGTATTCATGTTCGTACGACTTGCGACAACGACAGCAAATAGTGCTTGTTGCGACTCCTTAGAAAGAAACTCAGCGGACGTGGTTATGCGTCCGCCTTTGTGGTGTACTGATAGCCTCGGATGTGCTTGGAGAGTCACCGAAATAAGAAGTATCTCGGATTGAGAAACTATGGAAAATATAAAAGTTACTGTACAATTTTTATAGATTCGAAAATCCCGGAGTTGTTTGAACAGCATTGAACGCTTCTTTCACAAGTTGAATGTGCCCTATAATGTTGAAATTCATGCATAAAAACAGAAGATTTGAAAAACCGTCGTGCAGGTAGCGACATTAGTAATGTTGGCGTATTGTGAGTGCCCCAGACGACTCGATTCGCGCTGCAGGTGGAGGAAAATTTCCGTTAAACGAAAAATACTCAACTGATCCACCAGATGTTTCATGTTGTGGTTTCTAAGGGTTGTAATTATGAGGTGCTACTGCGGACTGATTGGACAACCGTTTGAATGAGAACGATTTCGCTTAGAAAAGATTTCATGTCAATTTAGTATTCTCGGGCGAGTTTTGTGTCACGATGAAAGGTACATTTCGTTGGAAAAATCAAGAAAAAGTAACATACCAAATGTGTTAGCAACCGGACATAAAACATGTATATGAACCAACATATAAAGTCTTTAACACATCATTCATTACGTCTTAGTTTGCATTTTTGAAAGTTTTTCAATGGGAAATCTGTCGAACTACTGCCACACAAAGGCAAACGTACGTTATATGGAGCTTTTAAGACATGCACCGCATTTAGATTGCCAAAACATGTTCAGTAACATTTTTTTAAATAAAAGGCAATGTTGAAAACAACTTGTATAAATTCGCGAATTAAAATCGATCAACAGATTATGTCATCGAAATTCCTGTTAGGTATGAATCACTTAACACGGGCATTTTGAAACATGGACAATAGTCAGAATAATTATGTTTCAAACAAAGCCGTGCATGGAATAATAACATATTTAAGGATTCTCAAATAAATGCTTTGTTCGCATTAATAAATACTCCTCTTCAATGTGCTCCAAGAACACAAAGTTGGAGAGAAGCAGTCGTTCCAGTGAGAACGAAGAGCCGCAAAGAAAAAGAAGAAGAAGAAGAAGAACCATGACAGCAACTAGAGAGATCTAAATTAAAAGCTACGGTTCGTGAGGACAAGCGAAGGCGAAAGAAGCATCCTGAGTAACGTTATGATTGAATGTTAATATAGAGTGGAGGAAGAGTCGATATTCAAACTACATAGTAATGCAGTAATGGAGGAGTATAATGAAAAGATGGTGGTCAATTACGCATTTGGTCAAACCATAGTCGTCTCTAAATGACGAGAAGTGGTTGCAACCATGCAAACGGGCCCTTCCGGTGTTCTGCTAGTGAGAAACAAGTGCAGGTTTATTCAAAAAACATGCAGGACCGCGAAGAAGCAAATTTCAACAGCTAAGAAGTAAAATTTTTGAATATAACTGGCACACGACTCTTACGATCATGAGATCGTCTGAGATTCTGGCAACGAAATGTTTCTGTTATTGGCTTAGTGCGATTGCCTAGAATCAATTGAATTACCCTGTGTTTTAGTAAATCAATAGGTTGACGAAATAATATTCCAGACGCATGTGAAGGCCGTATACAATATGTAGCTGGGAGATGGTAACCTTTTTTTTGGGTGTTTTTTTGTCGAGAGGAGAAGGAAGATGTGGCATACCAGTTTAGCACCCTATGCGCAGAGATGCGAATCGTCAGCATTCGCGCATCATCGAACACCGCGACCCAACCGCGACAACAATATTCGCGCTCCATCAGACATCGCGACTTCGCGACGTCGCGACGCGCACGTCGTCGGTCGTCAGCGACACGAAGACTCGAGCCGGTCGGACAGGAGAGACCGCGCCGCCGACGATCGACCTCTTTCGCATCGCAGCAACCGGGCGGCAAGCACGTGTCATCCAAAACAGGTTGGAGGCAATTTTGCGGCAATCGGCCGAAACTGTAGTGCGGAAATTTACAGGTTAGGCTCACACCGTTTGTGCGGGCCTTCACGTACGTTGGTGTTGACTATTTCGGTCCGTTGGAGGTGAAGGTTGGGCGAAGCATAGTGAAGAGATGGGCAGCTCTATTCACTTGTTTGACGGTTAGAGCTGTCCATTTGGAGCTTACCCATAGTCTCTCGGCGAAATCGTGTATTATGGCCTTTCGCCGGTTTGTGGTCAGGCGAGGAGCCCCTCTCGAAGTATATTCGGACAATGGGACCAATTTCGTTGGGGCTAGCCGTCAACTGTCTGAGGAATTGAAAACAATCCAGGATATCAACTCGCAGTGTGCTTCGACCTTCACCAACACCTACACCACGTGGCATTTCAACGCCCCCGCTGCTCCCCACATGGGTGGGCCGTGGGAACGTTTAGTGAGGTCGGTGAAAACAGCGATGAAGGCCATCTTGGACTGTCCCCAGTACCTTAGCGACGAAGTTCTCGAAACTGTTCTGCTAGAAGCCGAAGGAATAGTGAATTCCCGACCACTTACATACGTACCCTTGGAACAAGCCGACGACGAGGCCTTAACCCCGAATCATTTTCTTTTGTACGGGTCAACCGGGGTGAACCAGCCAGAAGGGCCATTATCAATTGACGGAGAACATCTACGAGAAGGACGAGCGTTAACACAGCGTATTGTAAACGATTTCTGGCGTAGGTGGGTACTTGAATATCTGCCCATGCTCACAAGGCGCACCAAATGGTTCGAAAAGGTAAAACCTCTTGAACCTGGTGATCTAGTCGTAGTAATCGATGAGAAAGTAAGGAACAGTTGGATTAGAGGGCGCATTCTAGACGTCGTGAAGGGAGCTGATGGTCAAGTACGGCGGGCAACAGTGCAAACCGCTAAAGGAATTCTCTCCAGGGGTGCTGTGAAGCTCGCTTTGCTCGATGTGAAGCCTGGAAGTACATCGGTTACTGGAGACGATCATCCGGCTAATGGGACAGCTCACGGGCGGGGGGATGTTGCTGTGACTGGGCACACTGGTACGTGAGTCTGCCAGCCACTCCCTCGGACGAACGTCAGATGTAAAGAGAAGAAGAGGAGAAAAGGGAAGAAAACTGAAAGCAGGGCTGGCATTTCCTCACTCACTGCGCGCAATGCGCAGTTTCTAAACGCAAAGCGCAAAGAGCAGGTGGCTACGCAATGAGAAATAAAAAGAACGCAGTGAGCTAACTCACACGCAGAGAGCAGTTTGCCATTACACACTGCGTTATTTGTTCTGCTCACTGTGAAAGAGTGTGAAAGTAAATTGACAATGAGTGAGGCGGAACGAAGCAAAATCAGAGACAAACAGACGTAACACTGTCGAAATTCGCTTCCTATATTTGTCAAGATCCTGATTACTTTGAGAATTGATGTTTTCGGTAAAGTTGTTAGGCTGATCAAGGGCCTAAAGGTTATGGATCCTTTGATTCAGTATTCCACCACTAGGTGGTGCTAGAGGTCAAACAAATTTTATATTTCATATATCTCAGGACTCTGATCACTTAGCAAGTTGGTGTCTTCGGCAATGTTGTTTAGTAAGTCAAGGGCTTAAAGTAAATGGACCACTTGTTTCGAAACTCCGCCACTAGGCGGCGCTAGTTACACATTTGCAAGATCATGAAAATGATTGATTTTTTTCATTAAGTATTCAACATGCTGTAATTTTGTTTTCTTTGAACATATTCAAGTCAAGTCAAATGTTTTACAAAGACCAATATGTTAGCCGTAAATGTGCAAAATTTCATTTAATTCGGTTCACTGAATTCTGAGATATAGCAGTTTAATGAAAAATACTCAAATATGAATCATTTAACTAGAATCGCTCTAACTTCATGTAAAATTATCCAATCAAGCCCAAATTTGTACCAGTTAGAGCTAACTAGTTGTGCAATAAGCGATAAAAATTTGAGAATTTTTGGTGCACTCCATAGAAAGTTACAGCTTGCTGAATATTTTTGCGATAATTATTGAAAGTTGCATGCTTCTTCTAATTGATAACTAGCGCCACCTACTGGCAGAATATTGAAACAATTCACCAATCAACTGAAAGACCTTAACCAACCAAACAACATTGCCGAAGACACCATCTTTGTAAGTGATCAGAATCCTGAAATATATATAATATAAATTTTGTTTGCTCTGCAGCGCCGCCTAGTGGAGGAATTTTTAATCAAACGAATCATAATTGGTAAGTTGTTAACCAGCCAAATGTTTTTTCCAAAGACGTCAACTCTCGAAGTTATCACGATCATGAGATATTTGGTATAAAAAACTCATCAGTATTACGTCTGTTTGTCTCTGACATAACCGAAATCACTGACAACAAGATGTGACACTTGTGAAAATTTCATACCGTATATCTCAGCACCATGATTACTTAGATAGTTAGTGTGTTTGACAAAGTTGTTAGAATAGTCAAGGTCTTGCTAGTGATAGGCCGTTTGGTTATAAATACCTCCACTAGGTGGCGATAGTGATCAAGCAAATTTTAAATTCCATATATCTCAGGACTCTGATCACTTAGAAAGATGGTGTCTTCGGCAATGTTGTTTGGTTGGTTAAGACCTTTCCGTTGATTGGTAAATTGTGTCAATATTCTACCACTAGGTGGCGCTAGTTAAAAATGAGTAGAAGCATGCAACTTTAATTATTAATCGCAAAAATATTCAGCAAGCTGTAACTTTCTATGGAGTGCACCAAAAATTCTCAAATTTGTATCGCTTATTGCACAACTAGTTAGCTCTAACTGGTACAAATTTGGGCTTGATTGGATAATTTAACATGAAGTTAGAGCGATTCTAGTTAAATGATTCATATTTAGGTATTTTTCATTAAACTGCTATATCCCAGAATTCAGTGAACCGAATTAAATGGAATTTTGCACATTTACGGCTAACATATTGGTCTTTGTAAAACATTTGACTTGACTTGAATATGTTCAAAGAAAACAAAATTACAGCATGTTGAATACTTAATGAAAAAAATCAATCATTTTCATGATCTTGCAAATGTGTAACTAGCGCCGCCTAGTGGCGGAGTTTCGAAACAAGTGGTCCATTTACTTTAAGCCCTTGACTTACCAAACAACATTGCCGAAGACACCAACTTTCTAAGTGATCAGAGTCCTGAGATATATGAAATATAAAATTTGTTTGACCTCTAGCACCACCTAGTGGTGGAATACTGAATCAAACAATCCATAACCTTTAGGACTTTGACCAGCCTAATAATTATGCCGAAAACACCAACTCTGTAAGTTATCGGGATCCTGAGATATATTGGAAGAAATTTTCGTCAGTGTTACGTTCGTTTATCTGTGATTTCTGTCATACCAACTGCGCAATGAGCAGCGCAATGAGTATGCGTGCATCATGTGTCCTTTACTCTTTGCGTGAAACAGATACATTACGCACTGCGCCAAAACGCAGTGTGCCTCAAAGAGCAAAAGATCCGTGAGAATGAGCATCCGTACGCAGCACATTCGTTAGTGTTGAATGCGCGCAGCCAGTGGCTCACTGCGTTTTTACACTTTGATGAGAATTCCAGCCCTGACTGAAAGTCAACAGCGGTGATTAATTTACTAAGAGTAAAACTGTTTCTTCTAGTTAAGTTATTAGTTATTTGCCCTAAATTCCACAGCGATTGAACTAAAGTAGAGTAGGAATAGTGCAAGATTGAGTCCTGCGAGGCTCGGAGAAAAAACACACGTTGCGTACCGATTTGCAAGAAATACTGAAATGTACGTATAATTTAACTAAAACCAACGAAACATACTAATTATAATAAACATTTTAGCTTTGAAGCTGCTCAAACGCAACTGCAAAACGGTGTTTTTAATCGGGACCGCAACATTATTGTCAAAACAAACTTCAAGCGGGATATATAGCTACTACACAATTTCTTTACAGCTATCCATCTCTGTGCTGTGAAATTATTTGGGTTGCTTTTATTGCACTTTAACTCAATGCCGGAAGATTTCCCGGAAGATATGCAAATCGAGTAAGAGTCACAGCCACTACAACAGCTGCTTTTATACAGTACGTTTTGTAATGTTGCCAAAACACAAAACAGCAGCGCTTCGTAGCCGTTTAAAGAACACTCTTTCAGCTAGAAGCTGTGAAGAAGAATCTGTTGGCGCAACCACACAGCTTGTTCAATGTAAACATTATTGCGTTTGACGTTTCACAAGCTTTTGCAGCAAGATGAAGTTGGGTAAGGTTTCTTGTGGCACAATTATGAAGCCTTGTCTGGAGTAAAACAAAACGGGCTATTTTCTATGTTATTTATATATAGCAGTGTGGCAGCGAGGACATCATCGGGACCAGTGGATACGGAGATCGGGAGTTCGATTCCAAGTAGCGGCAAGTACTTTAATTATTCAATTTTAAAAATGATAATTCCAGTTCCACATGTATTGCATCACGGTATCCATAACCTAATTATATTTAATCGTTTAATTTGGGGATGCCGTAAAACTATTATTTAACAACTGCGAAAAGGTTGAAAAAGCGCCTTCTCAAGATATTATTCAGTTAGTGGTTACATAGGAGCCGAGAAAAGAGCTATAACTAGGTGGCATAGAAGCTGATCGCACAGCATGTACAAGCTGATTAAGTTCGCCAGATTCATTGGTATAGGGCTTGCATAGAAGCTTCCGTCCTTATGTACAACACAGTAACTCAGCATCAAGCCGTATTAAGGACGCTTTGTTGACGTTTACATTCGCAATAAATGTTAGTTGGGTGTCCCAGTCAAGTCCTGAAGGTGAAGATTAGCTCAGTAAAATCCTGATAATTATCTCAAGTCCTAGAAACGAATCCAGTTAAGTCCTAGGATCAGCCCATTCAAATACTGGGGACTAGTCCAGTCACGCTCTATGGACTAGCTGAGTCGAGTCCTGTGCTCTGGTCCAACCAAGGCCTGTGAACTAGTCCAGTAATGTTCTGGGAATTTCGTCAGTCGAAATCTGAGAATTCCTGTCAAGTCCTGGCTGGGTACTTGCCCCTGATAACTATCCTGAAGTTCTGAAGAATGGCCCAATTAGGTCCTGCAGACTAGCCCAATCAAGTTCGGAAGACTTGCCCGGCAAGTCTGCAAGAATTGCCCAAGCAAGTCCGGAAGACTTGCCCGGCAAGTCTGCAAGAATTGCCCAAGCAAGTCCGGAAGACTTGCCCGAGCAAGTCCGGGAGATTTGCCCAAGCAAGTCCGGAAGAATTGCCCGAGCAAATCCGGGAGACTTGCCCAAGCAAGTCTGAAAGCCTTGTTCAAGCTAACCCGGAAGACTTACCCAACAAATGCGGAAGACGTTCCCAAGCAAGTACGGAAGACTTGCCCAAGCAATTCCAAAAACGCCCTACCAAAACCGAAAGACTTGCCCAAATAAGTTCGGAAGACTTGCTCAAGGAAGTCATGAAGGCTTACCCAAGCAAGTCCGGAAGACTAGTCCAGCAAGTCTGGGAGACTTGTCCAGCACGTCTGGAAGACTTGTCCAGCAAGTCCGGAAGACTTGTTCAGCAAGTCCAGAAGACTTGCCCAGCAAGGCCGGAAGACTTGCCCAAGTAAGTCCGGAGGACGTGCCCAACCAAGTCGGGAAGGCTTGCTTAAGGCAGAGTATTTGTCAAACAAGTCTTAACTCGGTCCAGGATTCGGTCTTAACATCCGAAATTCCTTGAAAAAATAAACAAATTATTTGAACACACGGTTTTGCGGCGATACTAATTAGGCTGATTCGTACAACGCTAAACGTATACAAAAAATCAGCTGATCGCATCTGTCTCTTGGATTGCCTTAAACCTTTGAAGCCGGATTTTTTCCAAGCGTTATTCTGAAGTTTTTTCTACGTTTTTCTGTAGTTTTGGTATTCAATAGTATAAAAACGGTAGAATATTATGCGGAATATTTTTTCTGGACATACTAGGTCATCCAAACTATTCTTGAGTTTAGATCCTTTAGTCTATGGATGTAACGGTATCTTCTTTCATTACATAAAGCTACGATTTGTAAACTATCATGTCCAGTAAGTCTTCTAAAAGCTAAATAGACAATATCAGATCAGTAGGGACATCCTAGGGTCATCCAAACTGTTCTTGAGCTTAGATGCTAAAGTCTACGGGTGTAACGGTAAATTCTTTCATTACACAAAGCTACGATTTGTAATCTATTATGTCCAGCAAGTCTTCTGAAAGGTAATTAGACAGTAACAGATCAGTTGGGATATCCTAGGACATCCAAACTGTTCTTGAGTTTAGATCCTAAAGTCTATGGCTGTAACGGTAACTGCTTTCATTATACAAAGCTGCGATTTGTGATCTATCATGTCCAGCAAGTCTTCAGAAAGCTAAATAGACAAAATCTGATCAGTCGGGGCATCCTAGGTCATCCAAATTGTTCTTGAGTTTAGATCCTTAAGTCTGCGGGTGTAACGGTAACTTCTTTCATTATACAAAGCTACGATTTATAATCTATCATGTCCAGCAAGTATTCTGAAAGTTCAATAGACAGTATCAGATCAGTCGGGATATCCTAGGTCATCCAAACTATTCTTGAGTTTAGATCCTAAAGTCTGCGGGTGTAAGGGTAACTTCTTTTTTATACAAAGCTATGATTTGTAATCTATCATGTCCAGTTGGTTGTTCTGCAAATTCAGTAGAGAATATCAGATTAGTCGGGGTATCCTGTGCATAATTGTTACCAGTTTTATTCAATAGAGCACAAGGTCTAATCATTAGCTATATGCAGAGGCGCCAACTTGTGACGTAGTTGGGGGGGCGAAGCTCTCCAAAATTGGACAAAATTCAACTTTTTTCAGCTCAATGCACTAGTTTTCACGTAAATATGCCTAAACTAGGTGAACTGCGTCGGAATTTTCCAAATTTGATTGATTTTGAGAGGCCTCGCCCCCCCCAACTACGTCACAAGTTGGCGCGTATGGCTATATGTCAAAGTGAAAAAAATAATCTTAACTTGCCATTTATTATTGTTAAAATTTCTAAAGTGTGTTGAAAACTAAAATGGCGCTTACGTCAACTATGCGAATATGGGCAGTGTTCTTGAGTTTAGATCCTAAAGTCTGCGGGTGTAACGATATCTTCTTTCAATAAAAGTTACGGTTTTTAACCTATCATGTCCAGCAAGTCTTCTGAAAGTTACAATGGTTGTTTTTATCAACTAACCTTCATAATAGTAAGGAGCCCATAATATCCCAAAAATATATAACAACGCGCATTGTTTCTCTAACTGCTTTGGTAAGTACAGTGGATTATGTAACACCTTAACATAGTGGCAAAAGCTATTATCACAAGTGTAGACTTAAAGCTATGGTCTCCGGAGTAGTGATGTTGATCTGGAATATCTCAAAGCTATTTTTAAATGCCTCATGATATGCCAGGTGGATTACAGATCATAGTCTAAAGTTGATTGTGAAAATAACTACTGTTACTATCAAGAGCTAAACTTCAGGATAGTTTGGACGACCCTCAATGTCCCAAAGGTTCATTATAATATATAGAAGACTTCAGGTTGGTCCAGTCTCCGCTATTGATTATGAAACGTTACTCAGTATGTCAGATATAGCTGATGTTACGAGTGTAGACCTGAAGTTCTGAACTCATAGATAGTTTGGCTGACTTGGAAGGAACATTCCCATAGTTTCTGTAAATGGCATTTGACTTCACGAATCTCAACAGATTATGCTATGCTATTATTTATGGTGAAAACATTTGAAGTTTTTCATGAAGATTTGAAGGACTTCATTATAGAACAGTTTGGACGACCGTGAATGTCCCAAAGGTAAAAAAGTAGACTTCAGTAACTGCGGTTGATTATGCAGCGTTACTCAGTATAAAAGATATGGATACTGTTACGGGTGTAGATCTGAAGTCCTGAACTCCAAGGTAGTTTGGCTGACCTGGAATATCACCGTAGTGTCTCTAAATGGCATTTGAGATTTCAAGAGCTACGCGAATCCCAGCAGGTTATGCAATATTATTATTTATGAAAAAAAAACGTGAAGTTATTCTTGTATATTTGCAGGATTTCGTTATAGAACAATTTGGACGAACCTGAATGTCCCAAAGGGTTATAATAAAAAAGTAGACTTCAGATTGGTCCAGTAACCACGGATAAATATGCAACGTTACTCAGTATAATAGATATGACTGTTGTTACGAGTGTAGACCTGAAGTCCTGAACTCCAATGTAGTTTGGTTGACCTGGAATATCCCTGTAGTGTCTCTGATTGACATTTGAGATTCCATCAGCTCCGCGGACCCCAGCAGATTACACAATACTATTATATATGGTGAAAACACATAAAGCTATTCTTGTAGATTTGAAGGATTTTATTATAGAACAGTTTGGACGACCCTAGATGTCCCAAATGTTTATAATAAGCTAGTAGACTCCAGATTGCTCCAGTAACTGCAGTTGATTATGCAGCGTTTCTCAGTATAACAGATATGGATACTGTTACGAGTGTAGACCTGAAGTCCTGAACTCCAAGGTAGTTTGGCTGACCTGGAATATCCCTACAGTGCTTATAAATGACATAGTAGATGTCAAGAGCTTCGCGAATCCCAGTAGGTTATGCAGTGTTATTAATTGTGGTGAAAATACATAAAATTATGCTTGTAGATTTGAAGGACTTCATTATATTACAGTTTGGAACACCTAGAACATCCCAGAATGTAAAATACCTTTTAATATTCTTGACAAAGGCTGAATGGATACATATACACGAAACCCACATCCAAATTCAGCTTTTACAACAACTGGTATGTCAATTATTTAGTTTTTACAAATTTGATGATGTTCAGGATGTTCTAGGTTATCAATGAAGTCTCAAATATAAATATCCCCATTTTTCCCTAATAGAGGACTCAATTTGCAACAACTTTGCCGAGGACAGTATTCTGTTTTATCGAATGGGTGAATTTATAAGCCGTTTCTATGTTGGGGTCATGTATGACCCCTCCGGCACCAAAGGGTTAATAAAAAGGGAGCTTCTAGCGAAAATTGACGCAAACGAGTAAAACAATAATTTAGTAAATTTCATTACCGATGTGTAGAAAAGATTTTATTTACGCTGGATTCGTGCTTTCCATCAACATCTGCAAAATCTTTTCGCTATCCATATTGTCCACGATGGTCACGTTGCCCAGCCCTTGGTTCATATGGTCCAACACTAGCTGACCTCTGGTTAGCCAACCGTACAGTTCAACATCGGCGCGGTAGCGCTTGGTTTCCGTCACTAACTCCGGATGGGTGAACGCCATCGCCACCAGTAAATCACAGGGCATCCAGTTATCTTCATCTCCTAACGGTTTCTTCTCCACCGGGTTGAGCATCTGCAGTAAAGGATGGGAAGAGTTTCCCAGCACCTCGAATCGCCACGTCTACAAAAGAACAGAAGTTAGAAATTCTACGGTAGAAATATTTGTCGGAATCCCACCTGATTCGTAACCAAGTTCTCCCGTGACGCCGTTTCCCACGGAAGAATCGTAATGTTACCGGCGAAGTTGTTGATCACGATATGCGCCGCCTCGGGGTCGCTGTAGAAGTTAAACTCGGCAGCCTTCTCCGTATTGCCAACGCCGTGTCGATTTCCGCCCATTATGAACACCTCCCGGATGCGATGTCGCGTCTCTGGGAAAACCTTGAACAGCAAAGCCAGGTTCGTCGAGGGTCCCAACTGGATGAAGGTTATTTGCTGGGGATATTGCGCGATCAGATTGTTCAGGTCATTGAAGGTGGAGGTTCTCAGTAGGGTCATATCCGGATCCGGTAGATCGGAGAAGTCAATATCGGAGAAGCCATCCGATCCGAAGTAGCCGCCGTTCGAGGCGGACGCCGGTTCTGGAGTTATGAGTCGTTCGTTGGAGCCGAGGTATACTGGAATCTAGAGGATTGCAGAAACAATCAAGCGAAATAGTCAGATGCGAGATAACCAAAACATAGGATCATTATATCTGAAGAGGTTAACGCGAGGATATTTAACAAAGTCATGCTGAGAGTGTCGGGTTCCATTCTCGGTTTGGTTTTGGAAATATTCTGAATTTCTTTGAGAATAGAGTATTATTCTTGGTATTATCTCGAATATCATCAAACAACACAATATACGAATGCAAAAATTGTCACTGGAAATTAATATCTATTTTCAGTTCATAACTGTGGAAGAGTAGAAGTATATAACATATAACACTAAATTTAAGGACAAACGTCTTGAAATCCCGCTTCAACAGTGAATTAAAACTTCAGACGCACAAATCTCAAAAAGCAAGCTTCAAACAACAATGAATTTTATTGTTCCGTTCTTGCTCACTTGTAATAAGCTTAAAATAAGAAGCTTAGGCGCGCTTGTTCTGTTTACGAAGAGTTTTGTGCCCTCAAAATCGTGAGTAGGTGCCAAAGTCGGCCATTTTGGGATTCTAACAAGTCTGTCCTTAAAACTGACTCCGTCCCAGTTGGGACGTAACGCCAACATTTTTTTTATGGATTCCTCCGCACGATACCAACGAATCACATAAAACTATTGTTTATCTTAATGTTGTTCTCCAGTGGACACTAGGATAAATATTGATTGGTGAGCTCGTTCCATATTATTTAAAGAAAAACAGTTTTCTTTAAAACACTTTTCGATGAAATTGTCACTTCAACTTTGTACACTTACTTGAAAAAAAAATGTTTTTCCTACATTCTGACTTGCCTTAGTTCTTTCTCAAAACGCACATAATATCAAGAACAATACCTTACCTCCTTTTCCTTCGCCAATGTGGTCAACACTCGTAGGACATTTCGCCCTACATTAGTCACGTTGGTATTTCCCTTGACGCATACGATAGCCTCTACGCGCACGCCTGGACTACTGAGCAGATGAAACAAGGCCCACGCATCATCAGGCCCGGCATCGACGTCGACAATGACGCGCCTAATAGCTTCGACTGAGGGTTCAGCTAAATACACGAAATGATAAGAACTATTAGGTATCAATTCAGCATCCATATCAAAAAGCCATATTCAGATGCTGATAAAGCCACCCGAGGTGAATCTGCGATAAACCTACCGGCATTGGTCGTAGCTCCGGTGACGCCGAAGACATATACGCCAAACAGGACCACTAGTGGCAACGCGAAACACACGATTCTCACCATTATACTGCACCGTTTGTAGGTTTCGCTGTTCATAAGTAACGAATTTTACTCGGATAACCAGACTTGTCCTAATGAAATATTCATAAGTTGATCTTTCACCTCGAGCGAACCACAACCAATCACTAATTGAGAGAGAGGCGATTCATTAACTGGCCGAGTGCAGATTTACCTGTGCTCTTCACATGTCGGTATGAATGAATCTTCTTTATTGGCAATGCGGGGTGCTTTGTGTGGATCAAATAAATAAGTCGGTACGTAGTATTTAGTCAGACATCATATCATACCTACTCATAAGCTTATTCATTTGACTGTGTGCTAAGTACCAACGGTCTCAGCGTATCGAAATAAAATGAAGTCAGCGGTGATTTCGCGTAGCCTTCTCTTTGTATCTATCTATACGTAGAGAGCTGAGTAAGCTATACTCTTTGGCTCTTTGTTTTACATTTTGCCAAATGGACTTTTGTCATATGGGAAAAGTGTTTTACGACCGTATTAATTTGAGGATTCATTTTTATTAGCTTCTGCTTAGATCTGGATAATCTTAACATTGAAAAAAAAACAGAGAAAATTGATATTGAGCGGCGGCCTTTCGCCAAAGTGTTTAGACTGTGATTGACTGCTTATTTATTGTAACAACAAGTCAAATATTACAATTAATGGAAACCTGGTGTGTATCGTAGAAGACCATGAGATTTTTTGAATACATACATGTTGTTATTAGTTGCCCGAACCTCGTCTGATCAAGATGTATTCAAACAGGTTATCGACCTAGGGCACGGTAAAGGCTGGGTATGCTGCGCAATTCAGATCCCATTGTGATCCACTAGCCTCTGCCCAGCAACTCCTATCCCTACCTCCACGCGGTACCGGCCGGAAACTATGAGCAACCTTAGGGAAGATCGGGTAACCAACCCCGGTGGGAACTTTGGTCGTAGGCTGACAGGGAAGGGGGGGGGGTTTGCTTCGGCAAACATGAGCGTCTGTTCTCCAGGAGGAGCGGCTCACAACAGCGTCTGATCCCCACGTTAGGGGCGGCTGAGTGCCAGGGAAGGACTCTAAGCTCAACTGTGCACTATGGTCCTCCGGAAAGTAGGAGGTTGGTTCCAGGCCCTACGAGCCAGCCAGTAAAAACCATTGTAACGGAAAATCAGCAACAGAATAATACGAACCGAGACCAACGGCAACGACCCCAGCGAACAAAAAGGACTCGCTGTGTAGTGTCGGTAGCGGTTAGTTCAACTGGCTAAGAATAGCACTACGGACCGCCTGTTCCAGTGGTAGGAATCCACTAATCAGGTGACCCCTAATTCATGGTGTTATGCGGCTTTATGCTTACCGTGCCTAGGAATGAATGGCTAGGGGGGTCTAATAAAAACCTAACCGCAAACGGAGCCTGTGGAGTACCAGGGCACTCTCCACAGTATTTGCCCTTACTGTGCTAACCGGAGCAATAGCGCGGTGGACCTTGTGTTTCTCCGAGACAATCAGCTGCCCTTCTTCAATCTCATACTTGAGGCTGAATAAGGGCGGGATTATGAAGATGTTATTAATTAGTTTAGATTTTCACCTATATGGTTTCGCATTATGCGTTTTACACAGTGTATTCTGTGCATCCTCGCCTTTGGCGCACTCAATTCGATACCGATCTGGCTTTATTGTTGCTGTTCTTTTTTTGTGCTGTGATTGTTAAGAGTTTAATCTTGCCTAGTTTGGGTAGTGGCTACGGTTAGGATAGCTCAGATCAATCTTCAGCACAAAAGAACAGCAACGATCAATCTTTGTAGACTTATGCAAAATGGTACAGCCCAAGTGGCGTTAGTCCAAGAACCTTACTTTCGTAAGGGGAATTTCTATTTAGGAAACCTTGTCAATCCGGTGTTTGCTACTTTCAGTAAAAATGAAATGGCAAACTCACGTGTCATGCCTCGAGCATGTGTGCTTGTCAACAACGCAATCGTTGCTACACTCATCTCTGAACTAACTACCAGAGATGTATGTGCTATCATAATAGATGTATCTGTTGGAAACCTCAACAGGAAATACGTTTATTGTTCGGTTTATTTACCGCATGATGAACCATCCCCTACGGATGCTTTCAAGCAAGTCATTGTATACTGCACTTCAAAAGGCCTTCCGCTAATTGTTGGTAGTGATGCTAATGCTCACCATATAATCTGGGGCAGCTCAGACATCAATTTGAGAGGCTCCAGTTTGATGGAATACTTGAGTAGTACAGATCTTGGATTACTTAACATAGGCAACCGCCCAACCTTCATGGTATCTGGTAGAGAGGAAGTGTTAGACATAACGCTTTGCTCTAGCAGAATTAGTCATGAGCTGACCAATTGGCATGTGTCAGATGAAGAATCTTTATCTGATCATCGTTACATCTTGTTTGAACATGTGAATTTTACTCCCCGGTCAACCAACTGGGATCTCTTTACCGATTTGGTTGCAGACAAATTTCATGGATACTCACCATCAATTGACACTCCAAGTGATTTAGATGATGCCGTTGATACCACAACGGCCTTCATCATGGAAGCTTTTGAAGAAGCCTGCCCTCTGCGGTCTGTGAAGACCACAAGAGGAACCCCTTGGTGGAACTCCGATCTGGCGAAGCTTAGGAAACAATGTAGAAAGAGTTGGAACAGACGACGTTCGGCTGGATCGGAGGCTTTCAGGTCGGCTCGCAAGGCCTACCAGAAAGCTCTTCGGTCTGCTGAACGATCCGGCTGGAAAAACCTTTGTACAAATGTTTCCAGTCTGAGTGAAGCCAGTCGATTGAACAAAATCCTTGCAAAATCTAAGGATTTTCAAGTGAACGAACTTCGTTTGCCAAATGGTGATTTCACTTCCTCTGATGAGGAAGTTTTAGAATGTTTATTCAGTACACACTTCCCCGGATGTGTGGATATTACATCTTCGGATGAACCTGATGTCTTTTCTTGTAGTTATGATTCTTTAGCTTCGGCTCGGAGTATCATAACTTTAGAATCGATTGAATGGGCACTTAATAGCTTTGCTCCTTTCAAATCTCCTGGGGCAGATGGGATTTATCCTATTTTGCTTCAGAAGGGATTTGATCATTTCAAACATGTTTTGAAACAACTACTTGTTTGCAGTTTTGCTACAGGGTATATTCCCAAATCCTGGCGGGATATTACTGTGAAGTTTATTCCGAAAGTGGGTCGCGCGTCGTATGAAGAAGCAAAGAGCTTCAGACCTATCAGTTTGACCTCTTTTCTTCTGAAATGCTTAGAACGCATTGTGGATCATCACATCCGTGATGTTTATCTGGCCAATGTGCCTCTTCATGTGAACCAACATGCTTACCAATCTGGAAAGTCCACTGTGACTCTTTTACACAAAGTTGTTTACGATATCGAGAAGGCATTCGCTCAAAAGCAATCCTGCTTGGGTGTTTTCTTAGATATCGAGGGTGCCTTTGACAACGTGCCTTTCGATGCCATATTGGAAGCCGCACGGGGTCATGGTATATCTCCAATGATTTCCAATTGGATTCACCAAATGCTCAAAAACCGACATCTCTTCTCGACATTGCGTCAAGCGGCGATTAGGAAATTGAGTGTTTGTGGATGCCCCCAAGGGGGAGTCTTATCACCACTTTTATGGAATCTCGTAGCAGATACGCTATTGAGGCAACTCAATAATAGCGGTTTTCCTACTTATGGTTTTGCCGACGACTACCTAACATTGTTAGTCGGTATGTGCATCAGCACCCTTTTCGACCTGATGCAAAACGCTCTTCAGGTAGTTGAGGGTTGGTGTCGCCAATATGGCCTTTCGGTAAATCCGAGTAAAACATCTATTGTTCTTTTCACGGAAAAGCGAAACCGTAATGGTGTTCGAACTTTACGTCTCTTTGATTCTGAAATCAATGTGACTGAACAGGTAAAGTACGTTGGAGTCATTCTTGATTCCAAGCTTTCCTGGACACCTCATGTTGAATTCAGAATCAAGAAAGCTTGTATGGCCTTCGGGCAATGCCGGCGAACCTTTGGTACAACTTGGGGTCTAAAACCCAAGTATATCAAATGGATCTACACAACTGTTGTTCGGCCAATATTGGCCTATGGATGTCTTGTGTGGTGGCAAAAGGGCGAAGTGAGAACGGTCCAAGTTAGGCCATCTCCAAAGGATGTGCTTAATGGCGATGTCTGGAGCGTTCTCTTCAACTCCCACGGCAGCGCTCGAAGTTCTCTTTGACGTTGTCCCACTACACATTCATCTCAAACAAGAAGCACTTTCTTGCACTTACCGTCTATGGGTACTCGGTTTACTAGAGGAAACTCCTGTGAACCGCAGTTCAACACACACCTCGTTGTTTCCACTTTTGGTGAATTGGGACAAAGTTGTCCTTGCTCCAAGTGATCTTACAATTGCTTGTAATTTTCCATATAGGACATTTTCCACGAAATTCCCTTCCCGGGAAGAGTGGACATCTGGTTATCTGGAGAGAAGTATTTCAGACGGCATCGTATGTTACACTGATGGCTCCCTTCTAGAAGGTCGAGCAGGTGCTGGTGTTTATTCTCGTGAACTAAGGCTGTATCAGTCTTATTCACTTGGCAGACACTGCACCGTTTTTCAGGCCGAAATCTTTGCTCTTATGTGCGGAGTGCAATCAGCACTTCAGCAGCACGTAATGGGCAAAGTAATATACTTCTGTTCAGATAGCCAGGCTGCTATTAAAGCACTTGCTTCGGCCAACTCCAGGTCGAAGATAGTTATCGCTTGTCGAACTCAAATTGAGGAGCTGAATTCAGCAAACGCTGTTCACCTTGTATGGGTACCTGGCCATTCTTCCATCGCTGGAAATGAATTGGCTGATGAGTTAGCTCGCACTGGAGCATCACATGACTTCATTGGCCCTGAGCCAGCTATAGACCACCTCACGGCGAAATTCTGTCTCTTTCGCTCTTTCAGAGAGTTTGAAAACAACAGGACCAGTACCTGTCAAATTTGAAAGGTGTTGGTCCTGTTGTTTTCTAATTTCCCGTAGGAGAGAAAGAGAGCGATTTCTTGATGACGTCACCGTGCAATGGAGTATTCCGGTATCCAAGTGTTGGGTGAAGCTTCAGATTGACACCTGGGCTGCCACTCAGCACAAACAATACTGGAATAGTTTGGAGTCATGTCGTCAAACAAAATTGTATTGTACTGAGCCATCTCTAGGGGTGGCAAAGTATCTAACAAATCTGTCAAAGCAGAATTGCAGCATGCTGGTCAAAGCATTGACTGGCCACTGCCGACTCAGTTATCACATGGCGAATATTCAGCAAGCTGATTCATTTGCATGTGATAGCTGTGAATCCGATTATGGAACTTCGTATCATTTAATATGTAACTGTCCAGCTTTTGCGCAATTGCGTTTCCGAGTACTCGGGAAACACTTATTAAGTGAAAATGACTTCAGAAACCTGAATCTTCAGGACGTTCTGTTGTTCTTGACCCGCTGTGGTAAAGAGCTATAGGCTCTCTTTACGCTCTATGCATTATCACAGTGCCCTTCTCAGGGCGCTGTTCGAACCCATTGTGGCACGCTTATGCGTTATTACAGTGTCCTTTTCAGGACGCTATGTGAACCCATTGTGGTACGCTTTTGCGAGTATGACGATCCTATTCCCTTACCTGTCCTTTCCCATCTCCTATCCTTTTTCCTTCCCTTTTCCGTCAGGTAAATGATGAATAGGCTCGTGTTCATGGCGATGGCACAAATTTCCCAAATGGAGGAGAACGTGCCTCTAGAGCCGACCTACTGATACCTGATACCTGAAGCTATACTCTTTGGCTCTTTGTTTTACATTTTGCCAAATAGACTTTTGTCATATGGGAAAAGTGTTTTACGACCGTATTACTTTGAGGATTCATTTTTATTAGCTTCTGCTTAGATCTGGATAATCTTAACATTGAAAAAAAAACAGAGAAAATTGATATTGAGCGGCGGCCTTTCGCCAAAGTGTTTAGACTGTGATTGACTGCTTATTTATTGTAACAACAAGTCAAATATTACAATTAATGGAAACCTGGTGTGTATCGTAGAAGACCATGAGATTTTTTGAATACATACATGTTGTTATTAGTTGCCCGAACCTCGTCTGATCAAGATGTATTCAAACAGGTTATCGACCTAGGGCACGGTAAAGGCTGGGTATGCTGCGCAATTCAGATCCCATTGTGATCCACTAGCCTCTGCCCAGCAACTCCTATCCCTACCTCCACGCGGTACCGGCCGGAAACTATGAGCAACCTTAGGGAAGATCGGGTAACCAACCCCGGTGGGAACTTTGGTCGTAGGCTGACAGGGAAGGGGGGGGGGGTTTGCTTCGGCAAACATGAGCGTCTGTTCTCCAGGAGGAGCGGCTCACAACAGCGTCTGATCCCCACGTTAGGGGCGGCTGAGTGCCAGGGAAGGACTCTAAGCTCAACTGTGCACTATGGTCCTCCGGAAAGTAGGAGGTTGGTTCCAGGCCCTACGAGCCAGCCAGTAAAAACCATTGTAACGGAAAATCAGCAACAGAATAATACGAACCGAGACCAACGGCAACGACCCCAGCGAACAAAAAGGACTCGCGATTGGAAACTCGGTACGTGGAACTGCCGATCTCTCAACTTCATTGGGAGCACCCACATACTCGCCGATCTACTGAAAGACCGCGGGTTCGGCATCGTAGCGCTGCAGGAGGTGTGTTGGACAGGATCCATGGTGCGAACGTTTAGAGGTAATCATACCATTTACCAGAGCTGCGGCAACACACGCGAGCTGGGAACAGCTTTCATCGTGATGGGTGATATGCAGAGGCGCGTGACCGGTTGGTGGCAGACGAAAGAATATGCAGGTTGAGGATCAAGGGCCGATTCTTCAACTTCAGCATAATAAACGTGCACAGCCCACACTCCGGAAGCACTGATGATGACAAGGACGCATTTTACGCGCAGCTCGAACGCGAGTACGATCGCTGCCCAAGCTACGACGTCAAGATCATCATAGGAGATTCAAACGCTCAGGTAGGCCAGGAGGCGGAATTCAGACCGACTGTTGGTAAGTTCAGCGCCCACCAGCAAACGAACGAAAACGGCCTACGACTCATTGATTTCGCCGCCTCCGAAAATATGGCCATACGTAGCACCTTTTTCCAACACAGCCTCCCTTATCGTTACACCTGGAGACAGGGGACAAGTGGAAAGTGGCCACGCAGGAGGAATACGACGCCCATGTATCCAACGAAACGTGGACCTTGACGGAACTTCCTAAGGGCAGGAAGGCGATCCGTTGCAAGTGGGTGTATCGCACGAAGCTGGATGCCGACGGGAACCTTGATCGGGATTTTCGCAGCGAAAGGGGGTAGATTATGACAAAACATACTCCCCGGTGATTCATCACAGTTCGCTACGGTATCTGTTCGCCATGGCGGCGAGGCATAACATGGACATCCAGCAGATGGACGCGGTATCCACTTTTCTCCAAGGAGACCTGGCGGAGGAAATCTACATGGAGCAGCCTCCGTTATTCGTCAATCGTCGGAATCCATCGCTGGTGTGTCGTCTTAATAAGGCCCTGTACGGGCTGAAACATTCCAGTCGAGTCTGGAACAAAAAGTTGGACCAGATGTTGAAGGAGTTCGTGCTGACTCAAGCGAAGTACGATCCGTGCGTGTATTATCGCATCGAAGGAGGCAGCATGATATTCGTGGCAGTCTACGTGGATGACGTCATGATTTTCTGGAACGACAATGGATGGGCAGCACAAACCAAAGCGTTCCTGAGTGGCCATTTCCGCATGAAAGATCTTGGGGCGGCGAAGAATTGCCTCGGAATCCGAATCACCAGGTCGAAGGGAACCATAGCGCTGGACCAGGGGGCATACGTGGAGGCGATCAGTGTTGAAAATTTCATTTCGTCATATCTAAATTCAATCACCTATCATCTTTCATCATTTCAGCCGATCAGGATTCCGACTTCTGTTTTGATTAATGTTTTTTTTTGTTTTGACATTTCTCTTTCGTAAAAACATCCTTACTAGAGTGCGTTCACGGCGAAACTACCGTGAGCGCTTTCAAATCGTTGGAGGTTTGGACACGGTTAGAAACGGATAGCGACGGATAGATGGGGGTATGGGAAGGATATGAAAAAAATAATTTCTTAGAAGCTATTATTTGGGGGTTTGGAGGAAAAGTAGCGAAATTCACAAAAAATCCGGATCTGCCATTCCCCTCGATCAAAACAGAAGTCGGAATCCTGATCGGCTCGTTGATTCTTATCCGGAACGACCCGGAATCGAAATCTACCCATTGAATCGACGGAATCATCGTAAGGATTTACCCCTAAGATGAAAAGTAAGTGTGTTTATTTTAAACCAAGTTAAAAAACATAGCCAAACGATTGAATCTACTGAAAACGCTCAAATTTATCACCCTCATATCACGCATCAACCTGCCAGCTTCATCTCCCGAGTCCAGCCGAGAGTCCAGCACACAACTAGAGTTGCAACAACTGCGAACAACTTGAGGTCAACTGGAGATGAGTCGGTTGGGTCAATATTGGAACGCTTGCCGGTAGTCACTGAGCCGAAGAGCATTAGCGTTGGGGAGAACCGGGAGAACACTATTTTGTGGACGTCGATGATGTGGCTTACAACGTTGCTTATTGTCCAGCGTCCAGACGACACGTTATGTTCCCGGGAGGAACACAAAGCGAGCAGTTGGCTTTTGCCACAACACCTCAACCGAGCCAATACTTTCTTAGACATTAATCATTTTCAGGGAATCTATGTGTGCAGCGAGGTGTTCAGTGTGAAATAAAAATAGTTGTGAATACGGTTCATAATGATTTTGAGAAGACCCGTTTTTCGTAGATTTCACCAGGTTCTCGCTATCTGTCTGACCGACGTTGGCAGTCGTGGAAAAAGCTTATGGAATCAAGGATTGATTAGAAAAATCATTTATTTTTTTCAAATAGTATCGTATCTCTCTTCCGTAATCATTCATGCAATTAACTCAGTGCGCTCTCCGCTCTGCGGAAGCATTCTTCCAACTCAGTTGACTCCGCGGTTGACTCCCGTTGTGGAACGATCCGAGGAACGATTCCGACGTCCTTCTCATCAAAATATTCGGGTTTCTGTTGGGAAATTGCACTTTGTTTAGTTTATTCAATTTGATTTGTGGCTATGCTTACCATACTGCTCAATCTCCAGTGAAATCTATCACGGTGGAATTAATAAAACGGCACTTTAAAATTTGTTAGTTTAGAGAAACTTTGGTAATGGAATACGAAGTGGAACCCCAACAAGCTAAAGCCATCAAAATTATTTGTTTTTGTTTACATTTGACAGCTCACTTGACAGTTTGTTGACAGGATGAAGAGAAGTTGGCGAAAATATCCGTACACGGAACTACAAATCAACCCAAATTTAAGTTGTTTTGACGCAATCCCGGTCTTCCGTGGAATTACTCAAATTTGCGTCAAACAGCGATAGTGGTGAGTGAGTAGTTCTCGTTTGAGAGCGGCAAAAAAATTAACCCAGTGGTAAGTTATTTTCACCCAACGGAGGCCTCAAATGACGCAAATTTGGGTTAACTCAAGAAAATCTAAATTTGGCTTCTTCCACGGAAGAGCAGCGGATGCGTCGGTGCTTCTCTCTTTGTTTTCGACAACATTGCGGTGGGGCGAGGGAGAAAACAACCCAACTTTGAGTTAAAACTTTAAGCAGTTTAGCCAAATTTGAGTTTTCAAAACTTATTCTTTGGGTTATAATATTTTTCCGTGTATATATCCGTTTCTAATCGCTCTATCCTTTTTGAAAGCGTTCACAGTCTTCTCTATCCCTTACCAAATACACCGAAAGTAATCATTACGGCGATATCCTCTGAGGGCTTTTCAAAAGACATGGTAAGATTTTTGGAAAACGGCTGGTGCCATTCCCCTCGGATCAACCAGATCCTTTATTCCTTCGAGGTGGGTGAACGAAAATGGTAACCCATGAAGAGATACACACTTGATCACTCCAGCAAATAGGCGTTCCCGGGACATTCGCACAGAGATTTTTGGATCCTGACGTTCTGCTGGATGAGCATTACTTTGACTGGTACCAAGATTCAAAATTTCATACTCTCTCGGATGTAGCTTTTGAATGTGGCGCTTCAAATTTCCTACGCTGTAGGTCGCTTGTGTGTAGCTGCAATTTTCAACAGCAGCACATCGAAATCCACCGCATGCCAACTTTTTTGTTACGCTTTCGATGATGTCCGCAATGCCTCGTCGCTTTCTCGAATTTGGAGGATCCATTTTCCGCAACACGATTACTTCCACAGAGGCTTTGCAATATGAAACGACCGCAATGTTTACAGTTTTTGACAGTTCGCTCAATGAAGGATGAGAATATCAATTTTCGTAGTGAGTCATCTCTAGTGAGAAGAATTGTCTGAGAGTGAGAAATACATCTCATCGGCGAACATTGTTTACGATTTTTCATTGCATCAAACGTGAGAGAAAAAAGATTTTCGGAGATAATTTCGTGAGTAAGAAAATGAAAATCATATTTTCACTGAAAATTCTAGTGAGTGAATATTTATCAATCGCGAAAAAGAGTGAGAATTCAAAACCCTGGTGTATACTTTTATTTCTGAGTGCAGATTAAAAATGCAACTGTTCCGGCTGTTGCAATTGCAATCTAATTCCAGGCAGGATTCCAGGTCTAACTCTCACATTCTCTAATTTCATACTGAAGCATGACGGGGGTTCAGACCGTTTCAAAGGCATTCCGAAGATATCGAATGTGCCTGCGCACTTTAGAATCGGTACGCTTTCAACCGGCTGCAGATCAAAAACGGTTTAACCTAGAAAAACATGTTGTAAGAAGCAAATGAAGCTTATTTATTGTATTTTGTAGGAAAAATATGAAAAATTCAGTTTTTATTTCTTCACGATAACATTTTGACCTGATTGTGAAATTCATTGTGATATTCGACTTGTAAAGACGACGGAGTCTCGGTACAGAATGGTTTATTCGGTTCTCTCTTTGGGTTGTGTATCTGTGTGTATGTGTGGTTACATTGTGGATAGTGTAGAGTAAAGGTATGCTGTCTAAACAGGTGTTGTGTAATACACGTTAAACAAATAGAACGCATCTTTGTCACATCCCCCCTTTTAAGCAATTTAGTAGTACTCAAATTCATTATCCCGAATCGGACGAACCACTCGTCCGCTCCTTGTTCTAATTGTGGGGGTCGCGGGCGTACTGGCTTGGTCAATCAACTGCTGATCCTCTTCCAGTCTCTCTGGACCCTCGTTGTCCTCAGGCTCTGCTACGCGTTGATCCTGATGATAGTACTCGGTAGGTAACTCGTATCTGCTCTCGTTAAACGGTTCACTCGGCGTCTTTTTGGCTCGGATGTCACGAACGTTTCTTCTTATTACTTTTCCATTTCCTAGCTGAACAGTATACGATCTCGGTTGTTCCAGTTTCTCCGTTATTCTTCCTCCTGTCCATAAGCCTGACTTCACATTCCTCAACATGACTGCTTGTCCTTCTCGGTACTCCAGTGGCTTGACTGTACTTCTATCGGCGTAGTTTTTCTGTTGTAGTCTTTTCCGCTCCAAGTTTTCTGCTACTCCGCTGATTATCCGTGGCTTCAGTACCGCGTCCGATGCTGGAATGGTAGAACGTAGAGTACGGTTCATCAATCTTTGACTCGGTGACTGTAATTCCTCATCTCTGGGCGTATTCCGCATCAACAGTAGGGCCAACTGAACGTCCGAACCATCCTCCGCACACCGCTTAAGCAGAGTTTTCGCAGTTTGCACAAACCTTTCTGCAAGCCCGTTACTTCTAGGAAAGTGCGGGCTGGACGTAACATGATCGAAAGACCACTTTTGGCAGAACATAGCAAACTCATTAGCCGAGTATTGTGGCCCATTGTCGGTGTATAGCACTCTCGGTATACCGTGTGTTGCAAACCATCGTTTCAATTTCTCGATGACGACTCTCGCTGTGGGTTCCTTCAGTTCCTCGAAGTCGCTAGCCTGAATAACTGTCAGCTATCAGCAGGTAGTCCTTCCCATGAAAATGAAACATGTCTGATGCTACTATCTCAAATGGTAGCGTCGGAATCTCGCTAGTCATCAACTCATGTTTGACGTTTGATCGTTGATGTTTTTCACAGACTGTACATTGCTCTACCATTCTTGCTATGTCCGAAGTCATTCCTAACCAGAACAGGGATTGTTTTGCTCGACGTGTACATCCTTGGATTCCCGTGTGACCTTTGTGTATCTCTTTCAGCATCTTGTTCTTCAGACCACTTGGTATCAAAATTTGATGAGACCGAAACACGAGTCCTTCATAGACCGCCATTTCATCTCGGAACGACCAATACTTCCGAAGGTTATCTGGAAGCAACTTCCTCTCATTTGGCCAGCCATTCATAATAACTTGAGTCAGCTTAACTATTTCTGGGTCCCTGGAACACTCTGCAACAATCTCTTGTCGCGCTGGCTTCGACATTGGCAAGACGATGTGAACTTCTAGCTCATCATGGGGTTCTATTGTCTTCACGTTGTCAACATCTCTGCTGAGAATATCTGGGAGAGGAATATCGGTTCCTTTTTTGTATATTATTTCTGGGGCGTACTGGAGCACGTCAAGAAGAATACGTTTTAGCCTAGGAGGAGCTCTATCTAGTGATTTTTCAAAAATCGATTCCAGTGGCTTGTGGTCGGTTTCGATTTTTATGTTTTTACCATAAATGTAGTCATGGAACCTGTTACATGCAAACCGAATTGCTGCCGCCTCCTTTTCGATCTGCGGATAATTTTCTTGCGCCTTGGTCAACGACTTTGAGGCATATGCAACCGGCTTACCGTTTTGCAAAAGAACCGCGCCGAATGCCTTAGAACTGGCATCAACGGACAACGTGACATTGGCATTGACATCATAATACGCAAGAACAGGTGGAGTCATCATGATACGCTTGATTTTCATAAAAGCTTCCTCTTGCTCATGTTCCCATATCCATTCCGTATCTTTTACTAACAGTCTTCTTAGTGGCTCTGTAACACAGCGTAACAAAAAATAACTTTTGGTCTGTCTCAAGAGCAAACTTATGTGTCTCTGATAGATTTTGGGCCGCTGAATCCGAATCCGGGCTCAGATTTGCTCCAACACGTCACAATTTTGAGCTATACCTCAATTTATAGGTTAAAATATGCGATTTTGGGCTTTTTTTACTACAAGTTATCAAGCATGAAAATATTTTTTTAGGCAATCAAAAGGTTAATTGGTCAATTAACATCTAAATTAACGATCCATGCAAAATATTTCGCCTTCCCATATCGAATTTGATAGTTTTAAGCGATTTATGTTAGGTACGATATTTCCCATACAAGTCACCCTCCAAAAATTGCATGCAAGTTTTCATACTAACATAAAATGCTTAAATCTATGAAATTTGATAAGGTAAAACGAAATATTTTGCATGAGTCGTTAATTTAGATGTTAATTGACCAATTAACTTTTTGATTGCTCAAAAAAAATATTTCCATGCTTAACGGTTTGCAGTCAAAAATGCCCAAAACTGCATATTTTGCCCTATAAATTGAGGTATAGCTCAAAATTGTGACGTGTTGGAGCAAATCTGAGCCCGGATTCGGATTCAGCGGCCCAAAAACCTTCGGAGACACATAAGTTTGCTCTTGAGACAAAAAAATGTTGCGCTGTGTAATCGCTGATAGGTTTTCAACAAATTTTCCCAGATATGTTATTGTTCCCAGAACCCGTTGGAGTTGTAGCTTATTCGTCGGCCGCTTCAATTTTTGAATGGCTTCAAGTTTCTCAGGGTCGGCTTTTAGCCCTGTATCGGTGACCAAATGTCCCAAAAACTTGACAGTTGGTTGGTTGAATATACATTTGTCTTTATTAAGTTTTAAACCGGAGTCTTCAATCCTTTTTAGTACCAATTTGGTAATCTCGTTCAATTTTTCCTCGGTTGCCGCATGGATGAGAATATCATCCATTGAGCTTTCAACCCCATCAATACCTTCCAACAGCGAACTCATCAAATTTTGAAATACCTCCGGTGCAGATGCTAATCCGAAAGGCAATCTCCTACAGGTATACCTTCCCCAAGGAGTGCCAAATGCCAGATATTTCTTTGTTCGCTCTGACACTGGTATTTGCCAAAAACCTTTCTTCATGTCCAAGATCGAAAAGTGTTTGGAGCCGCAAATCCTCGCGGAAATTTCTTCTACGGTAGACAATGGGTGCACGCGCCGGAGGAGGTTCTTATTCACCTGAGAAGGATCGATACAAATTCTGAGCTTACCTTTTTGCCGCACTATGACCATTGCATTTAGCACGGGCGTTGGCTCCACAATGGGTTCAATTACTCCCATTTGTAGCATCGAATCCAGTTCCGTTTTAACCGCCGTCCGAAGTGCATGAGGAATTCGTCTGGGCAAGTCGTTCCTGAACGTCGGATTGTCCACCAGATCGATATCGTAGACAAATCCTTTGATGCACCCGAGCCCATTGAACAACGACCCTTCCATACTCACTTCATCCAAACGCGTGATCAGCTTGAAACGGACACTTGTTTTCCTTCCCAGAATTGGCATCATATCACCTTCGACCACTTTGAATGTTGCACTTTCTTTTCTGCCTGTACCAGCCGAATAATTAGTACTTGTTTAACCGTCACACGCTTCACCCTGAAGGTCAGCCGTCTGTTCTGCTCCGCTGCTGTACGACGAATGACGCTCGTGTTCGGCAGCACCTTTGCCGTACGCCAGTAAACCCACGCACACACGATTCCCGTACGAATACCAATACATTCATCTTTCAACTGTCATTCCTGATACCCGTCACTGAAACCGTGTAGTTCAACTTGACCGTTAGCGACTCGATGAAACCATACCCCGTTACACTCCTCCCATATTTTGGATTCATAATACATCTTAAGATCAATATTACGAGTATTACAATCATTTTATTGATATCCTCTCAAACTGTTACATTGACTAAATTACAAAATCGTTAAACCTAACCGGTCGTCTGATAATTCGTTTTGGGGAACTGTTATCTTTCCCTTGATCTTCAGTGGAGGTCGACGAGTGATTCGTAGTACTAAGATGTGTATCAGAAGAGCTGTTCTCATCGGAAAGTGCTGATTCTGCTGTCAACAATTTCTTCAGGTGAGAGCTGTTGCGTCGATACACTTTACCAGTTCGATTTGAGCGTACAGTGATTTCGCTTCCTTTGATGTCAATTATCTCAAACTCCTCACTCCCGAAGTTTGGTTCATACGATCCAGACTTGAAGTTCTTCATCAACACTACATCTCCTCTCCCCAAATTATGCGCCTTGGCTTGTCGGGACACATCTGCTTGTAGTTTACGCTGCTCCTTCTGTTGCATGTCTCTATCTCTGGAAGATTCCCAGTTCAAATTTGGTGGTTGGTGAATGGACGGAATTCGGTTCCGTATCTCACGGCCAAACATCATTTGGCCTGGAGACACTCCTGTAGCCTCTTGAGGTGTCGAATGGTACAGCGTCAAATACTCATAGAGATCAGCCTTCCAGTCTGTTCCCTGAATAATGCTGATTTTGATTCGTTTCCCAATATTTCGCATCTGTCTTTCTACTGCCCCATTTTGTTCCGGCCAATATGGGGTAGAAAGATTGAGATGTATGCCGTAGCTCAAACAAAAGTTCCGAAACTCAATCGCTCTAAACTGTGGCCCGTTATCTGATGTAATTGACCGAGGAATGCCAAAAGCACTAAACATCCTCAGTAGAGTTCCGATAACCTTTTGTGTTGTAGCCGGTTTCATTGGTTCCACTTGTACAAACCTACATACAATACAGTAGGATATAAAAAATAAGAATTGTTGCCTCTGGCTAATTAATCTCATAAACATACCTGCACGTGTAGCAAACAACAACCAATAGTGACATCTCCCCCGGGAGACCTTCTTTAAAATCGATTGCCAGATCTTGCCACGGCATAGTCGGCATCCGACGAGTCATGGGATTAGGCTTATCTGGTAGCGCAGTCATCTTACATGGCTTACAGTTGCGAATAATTGTATCGACCAGCTTGTCCATGAACGGGAACCAAACCTTGGATCTAAGCAACGCCTTCATAGATATTCCTCCTTGATGTCCTAGGTGTGCCAGGTTGACTATCTTTTCTCTCAACGCAGTGGGAATGACAATCCTGTCTCCTCTTAATATCAATTCCCCGTACAGTGTTAAATCATCCTTGACTGTTGCTGTTTTGAACTCATTCGGTACTTCATCCCAAATCCCCGAGTATATCGCTTCTTTGACTTTCTGTAGATCATTATCGGCCAGGGTTGCTTTTTCCAGTTCCTCAATTGATAAAACCGACGGTTTAATCTCATCTGCTAACCAACTAATGACATCCGAGCGAGTACCGTAATCTTTCACGCCTTGGGACAGACGAGAGAGTGAGTCAGCCAAATTGTCTTCCCCTGGCTCATATTTTACAGTAAAATCGAAGCTCTGCAACCGAAGGATCCACCTTTCTATACGCGCGGATGGTTTGGACTTTACCCGGTTGAATAGATATTCCAGAGGTTTACAATCTGTGACGAGCGTGAAATGCTTACCGTATAGGTATACGTAAAGTTTTTCCATGGCCCATATGATGGCATAGCATTCTTTTTCTGTTTGACAATACTTTTGCTCAAACTCAGCCAAACTCTTCGATATGCAGGAAATTGTTCGCGATACACCGTCTTTAGTCTGAATCAGTATTGCCCCCAAACCGTATGGGCTAGCGTCTGTCACTAACACCGTCTCGTCATTAGGGTCAAAGAAACCGAGGTAACCTGCTTTTGCAATCATGCCCTTCACCGCTTCCAATTCTTGAGTGTGTTTATCGTTCCAAATGAACAGGCTGCCCTTATTCAAAAGGGATCTCATATTGAAAGTGTGGGCCGACAAATTGGGGATAAACTTTCCAACGAAATTTACCAGACCTAACAAAGATCTCAATTCGGAAACGGAGGACGGTGGTTGTAAATCCAAAATAGCCTTAACTTTTCCGTCTGTCGGACGAATACCTTCAACGGACACAATATGGCCTAGAAACTCTACGCTAGGTACTCCAAAGACCGATTTCTCTTTGTTGATCTTCATGTTGAATTTCTCAATTCTCCGAAGGACTTCACGCAGAGTTTCGTCGTGTTCTTCGACTGTCTCCCCATAAATTAGAAAATCATCCATGTAAACTATCAGTCCTTTGATGCCCCTGAACAAGTTTTCCATTTCTCGTTGGAAAAGTTCTGGAGCGGATTTGATTCCAAACATCAATCTGCAGAATCTGTATACTCCGCTCCTGGCCACAAATGTAGTGATATGTCTACTGTCGCCATCAAGCTCAAAATGATAGTAAGCGGCCTCGAGATCGATCTTGGACAATTTAGCAACCTAATTGAAATAAACAAAACCATAACGTATGTTTTCTACGAACTAAAACATTCTTATTTATTAGCATACCTTTTTAATTCCAGACATTGCATCGTCAATATTAGGCATCGGATAGTTTTCACGTTTCACCGCTTTGTTGGCAGCCCGCATGTCTACGCACAGTCTGATTCTACCATCCGATTTTCTAACGGGAACCAGTGGCGAAACCCAAGTTATCGGTCCTTCCGCTCGTTCGATGATATTTTTTTCCAGCAAATCTTGAATTGTTTTCTCCACATCCGCCTCCATTGAGATGGGAAAACGTCGAACTGCTTGCACAACTGGTGGAACTGAATGGTCAACTTGGATGGGTAGCTTGACTTCCGGTATCTTCGGGAATTCTTCATGACCCTGAACCCCCACATTTGAACGATCCGTAGCAGAAATACTGTTAACATGATAGCCGATTTTCAAAATTCCCAAAGCGAAAGCAGTTCCTTTGCTCAACAAGCTGACTTGGCCATGTGGAGCAACCATAACATGAGCCCAAATACCTGTCTCGTCACCCGGAATTTTGATCTCCGTTTCGAATACGGCGTTGAAGACGATATCACGATCGGACGCAAAAGCTTTGAATGTCTTTTCGCCGGTTTGAGGCTCCCGTTCGTTCATAATTCGCGCTCCCTGATCCTTCAGACGTTTGTAGGTCTTTGCATCGATGATATTGGCTGGAGAACCCGAATCGATGATCATCTTTATGGGAACTCCACCGACATCCATCTCGAGTACTTCAGTCATCTCCTCCGACTTCACGAAAAACACTCCCTTGTCCGTTTCGTTACTGTTCTCAACGATCGCGTGAATTCGTTTGGCTCCTACCTGTCGTCTGTTGGCATGTTCGTCGTGTTTTCGTTTCCGGCAACATACTTTAAAATGGCCTTTTGTGTGGCAACCGTAACATTCCACATTCTTTGCTGGGCACTTCTCGATATCTCTTGCCAAATGACCCGGTCTGTTGCAATTGTAGCACTTCCTGTTATTATCAGCCGACCTTGTACTGAATGATACTTTGCCAACGACTTTCTGGGTTAGATCACTTTCCCCGTAAGACGTGGAGGGTCTCTCATACTCTCTCGTTTGTTTTTGTACTTCTTCCAAAGTCTTTCCCAGTGATATTACTTCAGCCAATGACATTTCGGTCGTCAAAAGCCTTTTCCGGAGTTCAGTCGAGCTGCAACCCTCGATGACTTGATCGACTATCATATCGTCCACGTCGGAGAAAATGCAACGGTTAGCTTGTTCTCGCAATCGATACACAAACTCTTCAAAGGGTTCTTGATTGTTTTGCCGCATAGATCTCAGAATATGTCGTTCGAATCTTTTCTTCAACTGTGGAGCAAAGTATTCATCGAGGGAGAGAATCGCTGATTCGTATTTCAAAACAATCACTTCCTCCAAAACTTCTTCATTTTCATCGATTGTTTTCTGGACCTCCCACTTTGCAACCTTGTCGTAATATGTCTGAAGATCAATGCCTCCTAGAACTAGCAAAAGGTTGAACTTCTCTTCGTCCTGTTCCACTTTGTTTGCATTTAAAAACCGTTCCAGAGCTCTCTTCCACTTAATCCAGTCGTTTCTGGGGTCTGCACCTATCTTGAAAGGTGGCATCGCTGACGCATCTATAACCAAAAACAAAGAAATATACATCCCTTAGTTCATTTTCACTTGAAAAATCACGATTATTTTCTAATGCCTTGACTTTTTTTTCTGTAAGCATTGTATGTTCCCATCAATTGCAATTAACCTTCGTCTTCTAGCTAGCATTTTCCTTTATTTATGTTTTATAAAACGTAACCTTGCTGCGTCCACTGTAATCCGAAAAATTGAGTTTTCACTTCGATCCACAATAACATGTTCTTTCAACCGATAATCATCGTTCCAACATTTGTATCCATCAATCAACAAATACAATATCGATCAGTCAGTTCGACATAATGTCCACAGGCACGTAGCATCTCCTTCCGATTTCCCCAAGGCATTCGCACTAGGCTCCCTAAGCGTTCCTCCGCACGTAGCGTTCCTTCGCCCGTAGCGTTCCTTCGCACGTAGCGTTCCTTCGCACGTAGCGTTCCTTCGCACGTAGCGTTCCTTCGCACGTAGCGTTACTTCGCATTAAGCGTCCACCAGCACGAAGCTTTACACAAAATGGCCTTTCGAACGAGGTAAACTTTTCTTCGCACGCATCGTTCCTTTGTACTTCTAGTCACGGAGATAACCTTGCACCCGAACACAAATGTTGAATTTCCACTTTTTTTTTCTTTCCGTAGTTCACACGAAGTGGGATCACTTTTTTTTCTGTGGAATCCAAAAAAATGTTCAAAATGCTGATTATCTCACTGCCGCCAATTTCTCGTTTTAGTTTTCACTTTTCGTTCCATTTCGTTTGTCCGCCATCTTGTTTTTTCGCTCTAGCCAAGCCGTAACCCTCCAGGGCAAAAAAAAAAATCCAATTCGGACATTGTTGGTAATTTCACATTTTATCCATAGCATTCCTCCCGTTTTCACCAATTTTGCAACCCTGATATCGAAATTTACCTATTTTTACCGTCGCCGCCATTGTACCAGCCGAATAATTAGTACTTGTTTAACCGTCACACGCTTCACCCTGAAGGTCAGCCGTCTGTTCTGCTCCGCTGCTGTACGACGAATGACGCTCGTGTTCGGCAGCACCTTTGCCGTACGCCAGTAAACCCACGCACACACGATTCCCGTACGAATACCAATACATTCATCTTTCAACTGTCATTCCTGATACCCGTCACTGAAACCGTGTAGTTCAACTTGACCGTTAGCGACTCGATGAAACCATACCCCGTTACACTGCCCCTCACTACTACTGGAAGTTTTGCTTCACCTTTCACACTCACTTTATGGTTTGTGTACGAAATCAGCCTCTTTGTGTCGGACTGTTGCAACTCTTTCCCCAGGTTGCAAAAAATATGCCACGGTAGCACGTTGCACGCTGCTCCACTGTCCAATTTCAGTGTGACATTCTTCCCGTTAATCGACACTGTTTCGTACCACACTTCATCACTATTTTCGTCATCGTCATCAATAGCAGCAATGTAAAGCTCTTCCACTGACAGCTCTTCATCTTCTTCTTCTGCGACTTCCAATGCTTTCACGTATCGACTGTTCGCTCTTTTTATCGCGGAACCGCCGGACGCCGCACCACCGCCCGCAGCACCACTACCACTCGCAGCAACCGCACAACCGCCTGAAGCACCACCACCAAAACACCTGCTAGCAAAATGCCCCTTCTTCCCACACTTCAAACAGTTCTTGTTGAATGCCGGGCACATTTTTCGACGATGCTCTAGGCCACAACGGTTGCATGAAAAAGGTGTTTCACTCTGGGCATTATTCTCGAATTTCTTCTGCCGTACGACGTCAACTTCCATAGCTGATTTTTCACGCATCACTTTTGTTTGTTTCACCGATTGTTCATGATTCCGCACAATATCGATCGTTTTTTGAAGATCGTTGTCATCGTTCAGTAGTTGCGGAAGAAGTTTCGTGTAAATCGTGCCAGCAATTATTCTATCCTTCACCATCGAATCATGTAACACACTGAATGCACATCGTTTTGCTTGTTCGCGAACTCGGGTGAAAAATCCATCACATTGTTCTCCCTCACTTTGCACGATTTTTCCGAAGACATAGCTGTAGGGTCTTAGTAATCCATGAGTTATGAAGATTGACATTGCTATTGAATAAACCATCATTATTATACCAACCACTAACAGAAGTAGTCACGTCTCTACAAATGGCGACGAGGATTGAACTTTATTTCTAATTGAAAGTAAGAAGTGTTCGGGAAATCTCCATGAATTGGCCATTTTCAAGCTTTGCGGTTCAAGAAAATCGGTGATGTACAGCCAGCTCAAACAGAAGACGGAGCATTTGGAGCATGAAACAACGGAGGATAATCCATTCTACGTGTGTGATTGCTGGAGGAACTGGGCAAGAAAGCAACAATAGCTGCCGGGACATTGCAGGCGTCGGCACCGCTATATTTATTTCGAATGCTCAGTTGGAGAGCTGTTGGACAGCTATCGCCGTGACGAGCCAGAACGACGTTCTTAAGTCAGAAACTCACACCATCCAGATAAGTAACAATTGTTTGAATTTCTGTTTAATAGATTGTGCTTGAATTAAGAACAAATCAATGAAGGATTTGTTGGGTAGTTATTGTAGTAACTTGTGCTAGTCAGTATACTGTAAATGCTGTTTTATTTTGCTCGACTAGTAAAAAAAAATCTGGCGAATGAATTAAATGACATTAAATTGAAGGGTCCAGATTAATAAAACAAACAACAACTTCATATAGGCGAGTTATTGAAAAATAAAATACACCATCTATACTCACAAATGTTGTCGTGCCACAGTGTGGTTTTTGTTATTGGTGCCAGCAGAACGTATCATTGTGGTTTATTTGCATGATTCGTTTTGTTTGAACAAACGTAAGCGAATCTAAGCATGACCGTCATACTGAGGGACTTGAACCTTTATTCATGTTTTCGGAGCACAAATCTTTAAGATTCATAGACGAACTCATCTGAGCTTGTTTAATATATTCGTTTTGCAAGTAAGAAAAATCAGAATAAAACAAATGCAGTAAGGTTCGCTACTTCGTTCTTCAGATGTGAGTCTCTTGTGTTTGTATGCAAATTCAAAAATAAGATTAGAGAATTATAACTTGAGTTTTCAATCATGAAACTAGTTAGCAATCAAGTAAAACATTTTTCTCTGAAAATCGGAACATGAAGATCACATTGATGAAAGCAGGATTTAATACTGTTCGCACTTCATAGAAAACGGAATTCGGACACTTAAGAGAAACTCGCTACCGACATAGAAAAACACTCATTTATTAGACGAACAGACACTGCTGTATTTAGCAATGCGAAACGAGCGATACGAGGCGTACTTTTAGCGGTGGTATACTTATTTTGATTGACTTGTAATTACCTTCTATATCACGTTCTGTATACATAGCCAACTGATCAACGATCTAGAGGCTGAAAAGCTGTACCTACAGGCTCGATTATAGCGTAGTACGAAACGTACCGAAAAACCAGCGTACGGAAAAATGAGACCATTAACAGTACGGTGACAATGGAGCATATTAAGAACTCAGATAGTACTCATTTCCTGCCTTGGTCGATCAAATACTAGTAGATTAACAAAATTGAAAATAGATTAGAAGTTATAAAATTAAACTACAATTCTTGTTGGTGTTTATCGTTTTCTCTGATGGACCCCGGATTCTTAGGAATAAAGTTCACTGTGAGGAAGGGTTCATTCATTGGAACGAATACTTTGTCCCACTGCTTTACCTAGAATCTTAGGGATGAAATCCATTTAAAGATAATTTGGACACGGTGCATGAAAATAAAAATGTTGGCTCTCAGGGATGACTCCAAAAACCTGACGATTGGCCCCAGATTCTAAGGGATACAGTTTATAGCAAGAAAAGTTTTTTAGGTACATGCAATACTCTATTGTAAACCGCGGAATCTTAGGGATGAAGCCACATCGAGAAGGTGCGGACCCAGAGCAACTAAATAAGCGTGAGTCCCAGAGGCGAACCTTGAGGGATGAAGCTCACAGATTATGCGGAACCCTGGTTGGGATGAAGTACACTGGTCGGTGATGACAGTGGAACCCAGACTTAGGGATGAAGTACGCAGGAATAATTCAAAGGCGATCCTTTGGAATATAGCGGAACCCTGTTGTTGGGATGAAGTACACTAATCTAAAAAGATAGTGGAACCCAGACAAAGGGATGAAGTACGCATAATAAACCAGGAGGCGATCCTCGCGGGAAAGAGGTATCATTGAGACCTGGAGGCGATCCTCAGGATGATTCTCATGTGCCAAGGTGGAACCCAACATATGGGATGATAGTACACCATTACGAGACCCGGAGGCGATCCTCGCGGGATGATTCTCAATGTCTGAAACAGAATTTTATTTTTTGTAAAAATTAATTGAAGTAATTGTTTATTTAATATAAAAAAGAAAATATCAAGAGCACATGAAGTACACCATTCTCTATAAGGAATTCAAGTATAAAACGAGCCAAGGGGAATGACATATCCTTTTCTAACCGGAATATCCGCATTTATCCGTTTCTAACCGTCGCTAACCGCGTCTAACCGCTGCTCACTTAGCAGCTCGCTTAGCAACGGTTAGCGACGGTTAGAAACGGATAAATGCGGATATTCCGGTTAGAAAAGGATATGTCATTCCCCTTGAAACGAGCAAGAAATAAATAGAAAAGGAGAGACAAATATTACTACCAAGAAGAAACAGAGACGGTCCACTTAAAAATATATAAATTATTCAACTCTGAATATGAAACATACATCAACCACAGTGCAACATAATCTAAATAAGAAGATAAAACACCAAGGAGAAGAAGTAGAAGATCATAGACGAAAAGATGGAAATATGAAGGAGCATAAAAAAAAAAATAAAAAAAAATTAATTGGACATTTCTGTTGAATAATTCTTATATATTACTTTATTCTAGATTGAGATGCAAGATACGAATATACACTGTCAAGAATGGGAATGCACGAAAACCTTAATGAAGTCACTAGGTTCCCTGGATGACGTGATCGGATTGCACTGGGTGTTTTAACATGATCCATGAAGCTGTACAATATAAAGTTAGATCTATGAAAGAAGGGAGAGATGTAGGGTCTTAGTAATCCATGAGTTATGAAGATTGACATTGCTATTGAATAAACCATCATTATTATACCAACCACTAACAGAAGTAGTCACGTCTCTACAATAGCGCTCATATGTGATGCACGATTTCGGAACAAAATATCCTTCGAATTTGTCTTTTAACACTTTGATGTCTGCTTCTTGGGCATCTGTCAGACCAAAAGTATCCAACACGCGAACGCACTCTTCACCAATACAGCTGAGAAACGTTGCCGCTTGTATTGGTGGTGGTTTGTTTTCAAGCTCTGTCGCGACCGAATACCACTTGAACTGCCGCCACCACTGCTTCCATTTGGTAGCCATGTTTTCCTCAATGACCAGTGGTTTCGGTGGTTTAATCCAAGGGGAATGACATATCCTTTTCTAACCGGAATATCCGCATTTATCCGTTTCTAACCGTCGCTAACCGCGTCTAACCGCTGCTCACTTAGCAGCTCGCTTAGCAACGGTTAGCGACGGTTAGAAACGGATAAATGCGGATATTCCGGTTAGAAAAGGATATGTCATTCCCCTTGGTTTAATCGACGCCGCAATGGCCGACATAACCTTATATTCATCGTTCGACATTTTCACTGAAAATTTCTGGCGCTCTTCATGCTATTTTCGTCGAATTCCACCTGATTCGACCTCGCTTTGCACCGGTGATTAACGGTTTCACTTTTTCGCCGCGGAAAATAACTATTTCACTCGTTAAATCACATTTTTCTGACACCATGTGATATTCGACTTGTAAAGACGACGGAGTCTCGGTACAGAATGGTTTATTCGGTTCTCTCTTTGGGTTGTGTATCTGTGTGTATGTGTGGTTACATTGTGGATAGTGTAGAGTAAAGGTATGCTGTCTAAACAGGTGTTGTGTAATACACGTTAAACAAATAGAACGCATCTTTGTCACATTCATGCCATTTTATTCTGCACAAACCAATGCTCATCAACATTTGCAAATTTCACAGCTTACGGGCTGATATTTCCACAAGAAACAAAAATATATTCATCATAGATATGCTCTAAACAAGTTACGACATTAAACTCTTGACAAATATGGTTTACAAGATCATAATAAACTTATAGCCTTATTGCCCGGATAAAAACTAACCATAGGGTGTTTGGTGAAAACCATTCATGCACCATACAGTGTACCAGCTACAATAATGTATATTGTAATGAAATGGTTCACTAAAAGCTTCGCACATTGTAGCTACTATACATTTACATTCGATTTTTATGTAACAATATATTATACTGTTTTTCTTACGTTTGAACCATTCAATTTTTCGAAACATTATTTTTCCGTGCATTATTAATTATTTATTCAGTTTTAGATTTTTTCCGTGCTTTGTTTTGTTGATGTTTGTGACTTTTTTGATGCAAAGGAAAGGAAAGAAAAAAAGTGAATAAGTTGAAACATCAATTTAAAAGTAAAAAGAAATTCGCGTTAAGTACTGTATTCCACTAAATTCCACTAAATTCCACTGAATTCCACTAAGAATCAAAGGAACAGTACTTAACGCGATTTTTTTTTTTTACTTATGGATATTCCCCTAACAAGCCCGAATTCACCTCAGTGTAACTGACAGCATTCCGGCGCGTTTTACAAAAAGCTGCCGGTTCATGATGTATCGGCGTCGGGCTCGGGGGCCGTCGATGCGTCGACCCGACGCCAGGCGGCTTTCCTTCCATGCGTCGTCGTCAGCGTCGTCCGTCCGTGTGGTAGTCGCGTCCGCGCAAGCTAATCGAAAAAGTCGCAAATAAAATTTCAAAGAAAAAGTGCATTTTCCACTTTGAATCAATGCTATTTCTCACAACGCGCGAGTGAAAAAGTTTTGTGAAGTGTTGAGATCATTTGCAAAAGGATAAATCACGTGTCAATTTCTTCGAAAAGTGGCTGTTGAGGCGAATTTCCGTCAAAAAATGGCTTTGATCCCGTGTTCCCTCCACAAGGTCGATGTGGTTTTCGATTGCGTCGAGGCGGAACTTGGCCGAGTGGATACGGTAACTTCGACCACCGGAGGAGGCTCGAAATCCGCAGCTAAGGTAAGTGTGCACTTATTCGATCAAGAAATGAAAAGCCCATTTTCAACCTGAAACTTTAAAAATAGCATCCATTACGCCGATTGCACCTCATTTCCGTTTCAAATATTTATCCATGGAAACGGGGGCAACGGTTACTGCGGTAAAAAAAGGATGTTTTGCGCGCCGAAACGGTGACAACCGTGACAACGACGGCGAGACCGGTTTATTTATGTTTTGATTTTGTTTGATTTGCAAAACAACAACAAACAAAATTACGTCGTTTTGCACTTTTTGTTCATATTACAAAAAAAAATGAGATTTATTTTAAGTAAGTGCCGGTTAACAGTGAAATTGGTGTCAAGCTGTTGGTCAACCAGTGGACTTAGTGGTGTCCGGAAGTTGTGCTCCGTGGCAAAATCACCCGAAAACAGCCGTAAACTTGGTAAGTACAGCATAACTAGCTTCCAACTACTGAGTCATTAACATTATACAATCACTGTTTCTTCAAGAGGTTCCTTCCTATTTAACGCTGCACGGTCAGTGGCCGCAGGATGACCGCCAGCAGTTCCTCGCCGGAATGACGGTGCTAGCGGACTTTATCACGGAAGAGGAAGAGCAGACACTGTTGCAGGAAATTGAACCCTACCTCAAGCGGATGCGGTATGAATTTGACCACTGGGACGATGCCATCCATGGGTACCGGGAGACGGAGCGGAAGCACTGGTATCCGACCAATCGAGCGATTTTCGACCGAGTGAAAGAGTTGGCCTTCCGCGGAGAGACGCTGCCCTACATTCATGTGCTGGATTTGGCCAAGGAGGGCGTCATAAAGCCCCATGTCGACAGTGTTCGGGTAAGTGGACGATTGCGATTGAGGCTGCTTCCTGAAACTGATAAGATAATTTCAGTACTGTGGGAACACCATTGCGGGGATTAGCCTTCTTTCGGACTCGGTCATGCGACTTGTTCGAACGAACGATGAGGAGCAAACTAATGCGGAATATCGACAGATATTCGCTAGCAATCGGGACGATAAGTATTGGTCGGACGTGCTGTTGGCCAGGCGGTCCCTGTACATTATGAAGTAAGTTTCTTGTGAGTGTAAACTGTAAGCCAAATGTAATTCAATAACCATTTTAGAGACGCAGCGCGGTACAAATATACCCACGAAATATTGGCGGGAGAAGATTCGGTCTTTCAGGATCGCAAGGTGGACAAAGATCGACGGATTTCCATTATCTGTCGGAACGATCCCTAACCGTCGTCGTTAGGGATTTTGGCTGTAAATAAAGCTTAGCTAGCATAAAATCTTTGATCACATTTCAGAACAGTCATTGATGTTAGTCTAGCACATTTGACCAAACTGTCATTGGAACATTTTAGAGGGAACTTTCGGAGGCGATTTTACCTATCATAAACTCGTCATTACATAGTGATTAGAATCATTAAGTTTATGCTAAAATCAACAAATCGATCAACCCAGTTTCTCCGTCTCCGGCTTCACTTCCGCCGTATCGGCCGGCTGCTGTGTGGTTCGCTGCAGCAGATTCTTGCTGAACCACACCGGCCGGGTCTTCTCCATCTCGACGATCCGCTTGCCCTGCCAAAACTCCTCCGGTTGCTCGTCCCGTTCGCGGTCGTACAGCACCACCACTTCCTTGTCGACCGGCTCCAGGCCCAGCTTGGCTTGAATCTTTGTCTGGATGTGTTCGGTTTCCTCGCGCACCTTCTTGTAGCAGGTCGGGCAGAGCACACCCACCTCGTGGTCACTGCCGCATGACGTGCAAATGCGCAGATGGGTCTTCGGGGTGAAAATCTTCAGCTTGTACTGCGGACTGCCGTATTTTCGCTTCAGCCGCTTCTCCACCGTGCGACGGTGCTTCGGTACGGCCCACAAGATTCCATCGCCGATCAGGTCCTTCAGGCTGAAGCTTTTCCCAGACTCCACCGAAAGTCGACCTGCTTCGGCTCCGACCAACGCCAAGGCACCTAAAAAGTGGAAACGATCGCGTTACGTAAATGTCGGACTGCGATGTGTGATGACAACACTCACCCGTTGGAGGGAACCGGCTGCCGGGAAATCCGAACAAACTGGGCAGAATTTGTTCGAATCGCTCAAGAGCGAAGCGCAAACGGACCCACAAACTGGAATTCATCGTGTTTTACGGTTTTCTGAAGAACTAGCTGAAGATTTATGTGATTTTTACGGCAGTAGGCTTTGAAGCATGTTTTTCGGCTTCCACTTTTCTGTTTACTTCTTTGGCAGAGTTGCCGGTCGGGTTAATCAGATTCCGATGTGTCAAAATAGCTTTGTCCCACTGTTAAAAAAATATGAGAAGTGCATGCTACCGTGATGGGGCAATATGAGCCTCTGCACGAATCTGGCGTACTGCTCACTCCCACATAAAACTTGAAAATAATTCACACAGTACACGGAACTACAAATCAACCCAAATTTAAGTTGTTTTGACGCAATCCCGGTCTTCCGTGGAATAACTCAAATTTGCGTCAAACAGCGAAAGTGGTGAGTGAGTAGTTCTCGTTTGAAAGCGGCAAAAAAATTAACCCACTGGTAAGTTATTTTCACCCAACGGAGGCCTCAAATGACGCAAATTTGGGTTAACTCAAGAAAACCTAAATTTGGCTTCTTCCACGGAAGAGCAGCGGATGCGTCGGTGCTTCTCTCTTCGTTTTCGACAACATTGCGGTGGGGCGAGGGAGAAAACAACCCAACTTTGAGTTAAAACTAAAAGCAGTTTAGCCAAATTTGAGTTTTTAAAACTTATTTTTTGGGTTTTAATATTTTTCCGTGTAAAGTCAAATCTGGTGTTCGATTTGAATAGGTCGAATCTGCATATGAGCGCTTGCACGCTGACGTGATCACTGTCTCCTTCTCTTTCTTTCCTTCGGCGTCGGTCTATAAAGCCGTCCTTGCCCTCAAAAAAAATTTGAGGGCAATGTTTACAAATCGTATGAGAATTCGATGAGGTTATGAGCGCTTGCACGCTGACGTCATCACTGTCTCCTTCTCTTTCTTTCCTTCGGCGTCGGTCCATAAAGCCGTCCTTGCCCTCAAAAAAAATTTGAGGGCAATGTTTACAAATCGTATGAAAATTCGATGAGGTTATGTTTTTGATGCAAGCCTCTATGTTTTTGAATCACAGCAAACATACAACCTATAGAGGCTTGCATCAAAAACATAACCTCATCGAATTCTCATACGATTTGTAAACATTGCCCTCAAATTTTTTTTGAGGGCAAGTACGGCTTTATGGACCGACGCCGAAGGAAAGAAAGAGAAGGAGACAGTGATGACGTCAGCGTGCAAGCGCTCATTCAAATCGAACACCAGAAATGTGACTTTTACTGTGCGCGCTGTTTTCAAATTTTCTGTGGGAATGAGCAGGACAGGGCAAATTCGTGCAGAGGCTCATGGTCAGTCATCCTCCCGAATAAAATTCACGATATTGTCCGTGCAGTTGAAAATCGAAATGTTTGACACGCGAAAATCGATGTTAATCCAAAACCGTGCGTCAGACGTGTCAATCACAGTGCGCTACAGGACCACTGTCCAGCGCACTACGTCCGACGTTTGGTTTCACGGATGGATTGGGAGAAAAATCAATTTTCCGCGTGAAATTTGGCACGCGCAGGCGTGGCGTTTCCTTTCCAGAAAATCTGACAATATTTATACTGATTGATAACAGCACGGTGGCACCTCTTCTAGAGATCCATCTGGGATTCCTTCGCGGTGTCTTCCTGTGCGGCTTCGTGGTCGTGGGATTGGTGTCACCAAATTCTTAGACGCATCGTGCTGAGCGAGCGTGGGTTCGATTCCCACCGCAGCTGTCAGGGAAAAGTTTTCGGCTGTGCCACTGGGCGTTGCATGCTAGTCCGTCGTCAAGTGTCGTGTGTAATATCGGGAGTAATTCGGATGTTCGGAATGTATTATTATAATTATAATAATCTACAGATTGGGTTCTCGTTACACGCTGTATTCACCTGTTCACTCTTTCACAGCTCAACTCCACTCTCTACTTAATCTTTTATTTAAATAACCATTTTTATTTGCACAAGTTACATTAATAAAAAGTTCTGGTTCAGAGGTTTCGAATGCTATTACTTCCATGTTATCTTCTGTGATATCTTTTTCATCTGTTTGGCCTATCGAATGATACGCATTAATTTCAAGACTTTATAGATCGAGTTTTAATGGTTTCCAACATAACATCTACTTTTTTCAACACCTTTAGTTTAGTTTAACCACGGTCCCTGATTTCTTCAAATATAATACTTGCTGAAAGGTGTATCTTGATGGTTAGAAAAGAACCGGAACAGCAAAGTTAAACAGTGGACTAATTTTATTTTACAACTAGCTTGATGGAGAGCTTGAACAGGAATGAAAAACTACTAGCGTTGTTTATTAAAGAAAACTTAGGTTGCTAAGGAAACCTTTGGTTTCTAAGGAGGTCATCAGCACACTGCGTTACCGATTTACTCCAACACCCCCCCTGAATCGGTAAGTCCTAGGAGGGTCCTCAGTTCGCGGAAACGTCCAGGTTCCAGGGGCTTGGTGAACGTGTCCGTAATTTGGTTTGCTATGCCAATTGTTTCGATTTGAAGTCGTCCTTGTGTCACCTGGTCGCGAAAGAAATGGTGCTTCACATCGATAAGATTCACACCCTTGATTTCGCTGTTTGTGACCATGCACCCACGGTTGTCTCCGAACAATGTGAATGCTGTGCCCGGACGAACTTGCTTCAGGTCTTCGAAAATGTTATTTACTTCACCAAAGTCCGGCATCTGGAGCTTTTGATCGTCCTCACCAGATCCATCCGGTGCAAGTTTGATCGCCCTTACCAGATCCACCCGGTCGCCGATAATGAGCAAATTTTCAACGTATTTGATGATGTACACCCCCCCTCGATCGATGATCCTGGTGTACAAGCAGTAGTCGTGTTGGGAACGGGTGAAGCCCAGCTCCAGAAGCAGGTCCTTCAGCTGATTATTCCAACGATGAGGGTTTCGCTTGAATCCGTAAAGTGACCGTTCCAGATTGCAGAAGAAGTACCGCGCCGTCATGCGCTCCGGTTCACCATCGACACACTTCGATTTTGGTGGAACCAGGTCGTCCAGGCGCTCTACCAGCTGCCAAACGTGATTGTCAGCTAGTGGCTTCAGCTCTTCTTCAATTGGTTTCTCCCAGAGGATTTCATCGGCTCGTCCAGTAATGTCCTTGTATGCCTCCGAAACATCGAAAATGGTTCGTTCCTCCTCTCCTCGTCCCACAGGGTCTCTTGGAACTTCGCGTGTTGGATGGACAGCATCTGTAGAATTGGACTGCGCGGCAGTGAAATTTTTTCCAATGAAACAATCTTTCAACTTACCGGGGATCACGCGCTCCCGTTCGCTGCGCCTCGGGGTTACCATTTCGAGGTTTGAACCACGGTCTATTTGCGAAGGGAGCGCTCCGGCTTCTCCGACCTCGATGTCTTCATTGTCAGCCATAATGTCTTCTACATCAGGCAAGGCTTCGTTTTGAACCAACTGCTCGGGGACTCCCATGTCGTCTTGAGCTTCGTAGTCCTCTATCAACGTAGATTCGTCACGGACCTCGGTGATGAATGGAAAGTTGCACTCATCGAACTTGACATCTCTGGCTGGCTCCTCTTGAATGCCTGATACAATTCCTTGTTTGATGAGGGCTTGTAGGTTCTTTTCTCCCAAATGGTCCAGCCGACGGTGCCACAGGTTACCGGCAGCTCCACACGTGTTGGCCGCCACGGTATCGATTAACAAATTGAGCTCGTAGAAATCTCCCCGCATTGGACATTTTCCGATCTGCTCACCACCGAACTTCATGACAGCTTCCTTCTTTATGAAAGTGATATCCACGTTCGCTTTTGCCATTTTCTTCACGGATAGGACATTTCCTCGCAGTCCAGGTACGAAGAGCACATTCTTCAGGATAACGCTCGTACCTTCCTCGTTGACGCCCTTTATCGTGCCTCGATGCCACGACTTCAGTGATTGACCATCCTTAGCCACGTTGATGACTACTGGCTGCTTTAGCTTCGTGAGGTCGACGAAACAGTTTTTCACGTTGACAAGATGATCCGAGGCACCAGAATCCAGCTTGAAGGACATCTTTCCCTCACTCTCGGCAGAACACCTTCCAGTCATGAACACCACCACCTTACCTCCAGATACAGCATTTGCTTCGCATCGTCCATCCGACTCGTGATCCGACTCCATTTCCACGCGACAGTCCTTGGCTTTGTGTCCCTTCTTTTGACAACGGTTGCATTTGCCAGCAAACTTCGACATCTGCTTCGAACCATGAAATGCGGTAGGGGTTTCTTGGGAGGAATCGAACAGCCGGTCGGTTTTCTTGAGTTCTTCAGCAAGAAGGCGCTCTCTAACAACATCCAGCTTCAGGTTTTCCTCGCCGAGATTTTCCAGCGCCGTAACTAGTGGATCGAATGATTCGGGAAGGGTGGCAAACAACTGGGACACAATATCATTTTCTTCAAGCTTCGCTCCGGCCAGCTTCAACTGCCGGATCAGCTCTTCGAACGTTTTCAGGTGGTCTTTCACGGACGAACCTTCCACCATACGCAGCTTCGCAAGTTGCTTCCTGACGAACGTTTTTCGACGAGACGGACTTCTTGGCATATACGGTTTCCAGGCTTCTCCAAATTTCCTTGGACGTCTCCTTATCCCGCACCAGATCCAGCAGATCGTCATCAATGAATGAGACCAGCAGGTACGCCGCCTTACCGTCATCTTCCTGGAACTTCGTAAGCTCGTCCGCTTCCACCGGAGGATCGTTCTTGATGACATCCAACAGCTTCACAGACTTCAAATATTTCTCCACTCGAAAACGCCAGTTGTCGAAACCGGTGCCCGAGAACAGCGGGATCCCGTGGACCGAATTCTTGCGTGAATCGCCCATAACCTCTTGATGGTTAGAAAAGAACCGGAACAGCAAAGTTAAACAGTGGACTAATTTTATTTTACAACTAGCTTGATGGAGAGCTTGAACAGGAATGAAAAACTACTAGCGTTGTTTATTAAAGAAAACTTAGGTTGCTAAGGAAACCTTTGGTTTCTAAGGAGGTCATCAGCACACTGCGTTACCGATTTACTCCAACAGTGTAGGACACTATAATTTCATCCTGTAATAAACTGTCAAACATGAATGTGAATTGAACGATTCTAGTTACAACTTGAGTGCTTACTTTTGCTTTTCTTTCATTTTTTTTTAATTTGGTGTTGTTTTATTTCATACACTTTCTTATTCCAGATATTTTGTTGTATGACAATTTTAGTTATTATCTCCTATTGAGAATGTACAAAAATGTGATAAACAATAACAGGCTTTCAAATGCACTGTAATTAAGTTGCTATTGAATCTTACAAAACATGTTATTTAATTGATCTTCCAGGAACATTGTTTTTAATGATATTTGTTATTTTGCCGCTTATAACAATTTTATAACTCATGGCTTACGCAGCAATTTAATCTGTTTAGTGAATACCCCTAATGAATAAATAAACTATTAATAATATTATGACGATCACTCTCGCAAAACCGACAAACTTCAGCAAATATTTATGTGGAGATATGTGTTCTAAAAAGTCGATGAGTGTTATTTGTCCACGCTTCATTTGAGATATTAGTATACCACACCATTAAATTTTGAAGTTTATATGCCATCGTGAACTTTGTTTAATCAGACACAGTCATGGATAATAACCACACACTTGAAAATTCATGTATAATTGTGATACCTACATATACACATGTGACTAAATTTAAATGTCTAATGATGTAATTTTCTGTCACATTTAATTTAATATTAGTGGGCTCCGTGGCCGTGCGGTTAGCGGCGTCAGTCGTCTAAGCGTTTCGTAAGCCTCGGAGTGCGGGTTCGATTCCCGCTCCAGTCGGGGAAAACTTTTCGTCAAACGGAAAATTCTCCATTGGGCCACTGGGTGTTATGTGTGTTGTCCGTTGTCTCGTGTATGTGTAATGTTCAGTCTGTGCAGCCTCTGGCTGAAGACGGTGTAGTGTCTTTTTTTTTTAACTCAATACGAGGACAACAGAAGCTGTTTGGACTTCGTCTCTCTCGACTACCAAAAGCAGAGGTCGAAGCACATCGATACTCGATTGCATTACACAAAGGACCTGTGTGCATCGGGCAAGATCGACCTGAAATACTGTGTGTAGTATCGGACTAACGTAGTAGGTCATGAGTATGTCAGATAAGAGAAGCCAGTCATTGACAGTAGGAGATAGAAGAACGGTCTAAATATATATGGTACATTAAAGGCAATTGTATCTCAGTGTTATTAAGTATATATCTTCCGAATCCCGATCATAACAGAGAATATTATATCGTGCTTCCTTCAAAGAGCGAAAAAGCTCACTGGAAGCATTGAACGTGTCCTGTCCGCGTCTTGATAAGATTCTTCCGGGGATTCATTTAGGATTTCTTCAGAAGTTCTCTAGCAAGTACTCCCGAGATTCTTCCAGAGATTTCTTCTGGAATTTCTTAAGAACATCTCTCTCTCTTCTTGGCGTAACGTCCTCATTGGGACAAAGCCTGCTTCTCAGCTTAGTGTTCTATGAGCACTTCCACAGTTATTAACTGAGAGCTTCCTCTGCCAATGACCATTTTGCATGCGTATATCGTGTGGCAGGCACGAAGATACTCTATGCCCAAGGAAGTCAAGGAAATTTCCTTTACGAAAAGATCCTGGACCGACCGGGAATCGAACCCGTCACCCTCAGCATGGTCATGCTGAATACCCGTGCGTTTACCGCCTCGGCCATATGGGCCTTAAGAACATCGTCTGCGTTTATTTCAGGAGTTCCTAGATTCATTCGAAATTTCTTCCGAAATTTCTATAGAAACTGATTCTGAGATTCCGTGATTTCTCCACATATTTATTTTAGGATCCCGCTAAGACTTTCCAAGGGATTTCCTTCTGTAATTTCTCAGGGAGCTCATTGCTTCAGAGATTCCTTCTGGAACTTCTAGGCATTTCTTCCGAGATTTTTAAGAAGTTCCGAGAATCCTCCAGGATTTCCAATCGAGATTCTCCTTACAGTTTCTTTCGGGAACTTCTTCTGGGCTTCTAGCAGGAATTGCTTCTGGAATTTCTTCAGGAACTGCTTTGTGGATTTCTTCGGAACTTCTTCTGGAATTCCTATTGGAATTTCTTCTTATATTCCTTTGGAAACTTTTTCCGGGATTCCTCTGGATTTTCTTCCAGAATTTCTTCAGGAACTCTTTTCAGGATTCATCAAGGAACTCTTTTTTCGTTAGGATGTCCTGCAGATCCATCTGGAATTCCTTCACAAGCTCATTCTGGAATTCTTTCAGATGTCCCTAATAGAAATCATCCAGGATTATTTTGAGGAATTGCTCCTGCAGTAGCTGTTTTGGTTTATAGAATTCTTCATGAAGTTCCTACAGGATTTCCTTGAAGAAAATACTCTAGCACGTTCCTTCTGGTTTTCCTCCATCAGGTCCTTCTGAGATTCCATTTTCCCAGGAATATCCTTAGAATCTGGACGTTGAAAAAACCATATTCCAAATGAAGCTATAAGGAGAATTTCCTGGATAATTCCCGAAACTCCTTGAAGTCCCAGAAGGAATTCTGGAAGGAGAATCTTCGATGAAACCTTTTGGGAATCTCAGAAAAAAATCCTTAAACAACCCTAGGGGAATGACATCCTTTTCTAACTGGAAAATCGCTACTGTACGTAAACAACGGGTCCATCCTTCACTGACGCAATAACTTTTGTCCATGCCAAAACATCTTTTTGAATCGTGATGAGTGGAAGCCAACACCAGGCTAGTGTTTCGTATCAAAAGGACGTATTTAACAGAAGCAGAAACTAATGTTTATCAAGGATGGGAACACTCACTTGCAAAGTTTCCCGTAACGTAGGTAGATCACCTTGGAATGGTGCGTTACGGTGTAAAATCTACCATTTCAAGTTTTGATCTTGCTATTTTCCAGCCTGGTTTATTTAAATGCAGGAACATTCCAGGATCAAGTTTTGGTGTACTTTTTTACACTATTTGTTTATTTATTCTATTTATTTTTCACTGCTAATATACCGTTTGTTTCAGAGGGATGGAGGTAAATTTAACCTATATATATAAATAACAATTTACAAAAATAAAACAGTGGAGAACGTATCACAATTTAATACTTTTTTTCTATTTCAGATTTACAAGCAGGCAATCAGCGATCAAAACGGCGAAGTATCTCATTAGAAAGACAAGATTACCGTACGATACAGTGACGTGGTCTACTGTTTTCCGCGTCGATTCATTCGTGCCGAGTTCCATAATTTCGATTTCTTTTTCGAACATTTACGATAATGTATTTTTGTTCATCACACCTTCAACTTATATTACGCGTTGCGAACATTCGCGGATAAATATGTACAACGGTTTTATTATCCGCAATCTTATTAACACGGGAACGCGAAAAACAAAGTAATACAAGAACATAGGTGAAACCCAAAAGCAACGATTCTAGTTGTTTAGTTGTCCAGTTTTCTCGTTAAGCTAAACGGAATTGCATACAGTTTATTTTCTGACTGAGAAACGATAAGCTTAAAACGTGCGTTATTACGAGTTGATCCGACATAAGCGTGGTTTAAAAATTATTCATACCCGGCATATAATTAAATTTAATACACAAACATACAATAAAATTATTGTATTCTTCCGACAGCCGGCTGGCGGAAGACTAAATCATATTAAGGGTTGCATAGCTCACATCACTTACCAATGTGAATCCAGATCTATGTAACTTTCTATCCCTTCCCTTCCCACTAACAAACTTCCTTCCTGTGACAACCGTGGGGATGCGGAGGTACACACGGTCTCTAGTAGCAACGGATGTCACACCAACATTCCTTCCCTTCCCCGATGACCGTAAGGACGTGGCCGGCGCCGGTACTGACTATATAAAGTTTTGAACCTTCAAAATTGCACATTGAGGATGGAAAGCTACACCCAGGCCCCATCCATTTGGTTCCCTGTGCAATGTTGACTGTTCTGGTCAGTAACGGAGTAGCAACTACGAATTGTACGGTCATCTCATGCTCATGCTCATGCTCATGGGAACACTCACTTGCAAAGAATTACATTCACTAGCTATTCTCTCAGCTCAGAAGCGTGCAATCAATAAACGATGTATGGACGGCTGCCTTGTGGTTTTGTCTAAAAGTCAAAGTTCTACTTTGACATTTGAGGTCAACCTTGTGTGACTGAGCTCGACATTTTTCGCACTGGGATTTCAAAAATGTTCCTATCTGACATACACGGTGAAAAAAAATCACTCAAAGTATGTGTTATACCCGAGACAAAAGGCTAAAAAAATAAAAAAATATATATTTTCAACTACGGTTAATAAAAACGTCAAAAAATGAGTAAATATGTTCTCTTGAACCATGTATTGTGGTTTAAAACAAGAATCTGGATAGGACTTTAGGAGCCTATTGGGTTTTTAAATTTACAAAAATATATTGATTATTTGATTTTATACGAAAGAGCACCTTTTTCTGACCCACTGTGATTTTTTTTTAGATTTTTAGAACTTTGTTTTGATACCTAAAAGCAATTTAAAAGGAATTTTTCAAAATCACCTTTTGACAGCTGGGCAACTGCTTGACAGCTTCGCCCAGTACAAAATGCGACGAGGGGTGATCCGACAAATCGCTCCCATACAAACTTAAAATTGATTTTTAAATAGGTTCCCGGGCCCCAAAATTCATGAAAATTTGGATTTCGGCTCAGTTTGACATGCAGATTTAGAATATGGAATTATCTCAACACCGCTAAAGAAGCCAATTCCCGGCACCTCACAGCAGAACAAATCAAAATATCATTTGTCGCATATTTTCCAAGCGCTCTTCCGTAGGTAATCATCTCCCGCAACTTTTCCGCAACGAGATCCACAGTCAATAAGCACACGTTCACTCTGAGGCCGCACAAGTGCTTAAAACCTTGGGGCAAGAAACTGTGCAGGAGAGTGCATTTTTCTTCTCAGAGTTGCTCAGAATTCCTCAGGGTATTGCCCGATGAGACTACTTTTTGTGCGGTTTTAGGGGTGTTTTTCGACAAATTTCGTCGATCATTGATAAATAGAGTAACTCTGGATTTCTAAGAGTTACACTCGCTTGCGCAGTGTCTTGTCCCTAGCTTAAAACAATTTTCACACGCAGACGGGTGCATCATAGACTAATTTCATATTATATATCATATTCAGCACACCAGTCAATAGACTACTAATATTGCTTTTTTCATTGAAAATTTTCTTTGCCTCGCTGAGTTATATGACGTTTTCTTCCCGCGAAAGCTAACGCGATACAAATCGCTATATTTCACACTTAGAAATTTTTATTTAATTTTTTTCTGCAAGTTAACGAGTCAATCGCAATGAAAAAAATACCTGATTAATTATTGAGTTTCGTATTGCTTCTTTGACTGTTTTTTAGCCTTTTTCGGCACAAATTTCTCATATCTCCAATTTGTCGAACAAGTTTTCAAACATTACACGAGATTCCAGCAAAACAAACGTGCGTGTACTTCTGTCAGTTGACGCCGCTGCTGCGATCAGCTGTTCTGAAACGTCTCGTAAAATAGCTTATGGTCCACTGCACGAATTTACGCTGGCCTGCTTACTCGCACTCAAATTTCGTGTGAGAGTAAGCAGGCCAGTAGAAATTCGTGCCTGTTATCCATTGGGTATAGGGCACTGCATGAAATTCTCTCCTTCTGTTTTACTCTTACGGAAATTTAGTAAACAACAAGGTCAAGAAACGTCAAAATCCCATACAAAATCAAAACAATGCAGTGCACTATAGGAAAAGTGCGTGACAGAGGGGGGAGGGGGGTCTAGAAATCCCGAAAAACGATGGACGTAATATTTGAATCTTCCCAACTGGCGCTGGGTCTTCGGCGCGGAAACCCAAAGGTGGGAATACAATTTTGGGGTTTGCGCGCTGCAATATCTACCCTAAATCTAGAGTGACTGGAAGGGAGAGTGGCGTCAATGTCAAAATTGGAACAGCGATCATCTATCAAATCCATACAACTTCCCGTTCCAAACGAGCAGGAGACCTGTCAAAATTGGAACATGACGCCACTCTCCCTTCCAGTCACTCTACCTAAATCCATCTGACTTGAAATTCATGATTATCCATCTTTCCCCACAGTCCCCCACACTGCTTGCATGTATCTTTTTTGCACTTGGTCTGTCAAATAAACCATCTACCTCGATGTTGTCTTGCCCAGACGAAACTCTGAGTAAAAATATTCCCCATGCAAACATCTACCTCCTTTACGTCTGTATCCCGTACCTGTGATCTAACAAACAAAACACGGACGACTCAAACGAAAAACCTTCGCTTCGATCAGTGTGAATATTTACAGACGACAAAAATCAAAGTGAAAGTGACGTGTAGTGTGAGCAATAAACTGGGACTACGCAATACCCAAAGTGATTTTCGATGGCCCACAACTGTTAAATCGATACTCGGGTGTAACCAAAAGCAAATCTCGGGAAGAAAGCTGTTAGTTGGCGGAGCCAACTCACAATGACGACCCCGGAAAAAGATAACTGTTCCTCCTCTTCCTCATCGCATTACGCTCTGCATGTAGCGCTGCAGACGATGAAGGAGCGCTGCCAAAATCTGCAGAAGCGCCTCAGCGCCCTGGAGGAGGAAAATCTTTCCCTGAGGATGTCGCAATCCAGTTTGGCCTTACAGGAGACTACCCCCATCGAGCGGAGGGTTTCCAACCAAACCGAACTGGAAGTGCTACGGGAGAAGGTATCGGAACTGTCGCGACACAAGATCCAGCTGACGGATCACATCTCGATGGTTGCGGCCGAGAACCGACAACTGTGGAGCCGGTTGTCCAAGCTGACCAAGGACAATCAGGCGCTGGGTGGATCGGTGGCACGCCTGAAGGAATCGATGGTCGGTGGATCGTCACAGAATTTGATCCGATCGAAAACGTTCACCAAGAATGCACCCAATCCGAAGCTGCGGGATCGGCTACCTCGCGAAGGTAGCGACGGGTCATCGTCGTCGGAGGAAATCCAGCTGGAACTGGAAGATGTTTCGCTACTGAACAAATGTGGCTTCGGAGACGGCGGAACGGGAGCGGAGATGGGCTACCTTCAGCACGACGGGGAAGAGCTGCTGATGTTCGATATGGAGAGTAATGCGGATGCTAAGCGATGTACCGAGGGATTGATGGAGATTCATAAGGAACTGCTGAGACAGCAGACGATGTTGAAAATAGCTGCTGGCAAGCTACAGGCCAGGCAAGGTGAGTTGGGGGAAGGTGGCATGGTTCTACGTTCCTGGTTTTACCTGGCATTAAATTTCACACTTCGATTCATTTAGACATTTAATCCGAACAATTGTGGAAGCTGAGAGAAAACATCAACTGGAAATGTTTGTTACCTGTTCTCTTAAGACATTGGGTAGTTCAACTTGGAGGTAAAGGGTTTGCATTCTCTTTGGTCGTTTCTTCGAAGAAATTTACTGCCTATGATCGCATAACTGTCCCATATGAATAGGAAACCCAGCAAAGATGGGACTGATATGCGATCATGGGCAGTTTAGCACTGCCTGCAATTTCCTTCTTAAGTGTTTGAGGCACGCAGAGTATATTCAACTGTGTGGATATCTATCTACATCTATTATGTACATATCGGGAAAACCGAGAACCTTCAGGGACCCTTGCTGCTCTAGCACTAATACTTCAGCGCCTGATTTAATTCACCTATCATGGTGAACAAAACTTTTCTTACTCTCATAAAATTTCTTATCCGTATTTAACATATTTATTTTTTGTGATTGTGCCTTTTGGTCATTCTAGAAAATATTTTGGATTTGATACTTAATTATTTTTTAAAAACCGCCAAAATCGATTAACAAATCAAAAAGAAAATAATAAATTGTGATACTACACTTAGGATAGAGGTTATAGTGTAGAAAGGATAAAAAGAATATATCTACTAATATGTTAATCAACTTTTAGCCATAGGGAGTTATACTGGCTCGCCAGATCGATGTCGCGTATGACTTCACAAAGCATAGGTATTTTGACTGGCAAACAATCCGCTGGAAGAATATCAATTCTTGTCTAGGTAGTTTAATAGTCAATTATGCTCTTCAATCGCAGCGAAGATGGGCTCCGGGAATTTTGGTACGACGACGACATCCCACAATGTTGTGGGATGATGAGGAATGTACCGAAGTCTATCGCGAAAGATCCGCTGCATTTAAAACACGTTCAGCTACAAGCGAATTTTCGTAGTTATCCACCCGAAATGAATGCGATCGGTTAACCATTTCGATGTTGTAATCCTCGCTTCTATCATGTAGCAACTCTCCCCCTGAGAATAAAATTCAACCCCCTGAAAAGTCTTCCAGACATCACGACAAGGCGCTTGTAACATTTATTCAATCTATTCTTGAACAGCAACATTACCATTTTTCCGGCTGGCTGGAGAGGAGTAAGGGCTATTGCCATCCAAAAGCCCGAGTAGCATCACAACTCGTATCGTCCTATTACGATATTGTCGTGCTTACGGATTCTACTGGGGAAGATGATTCTCCACTCAGAAATAAAAGTGTACACAGAATTACTATTAGGCCAGTAGTACACAGGGTCAAATATTTGACAAGGAAAGAACTCAAGAAACAACATCAGTTTGACACTAATGAAAATTCGATCGAGTCAAACAAGATGTTTGAGCATTGGTTTCTTTTTAGACAAATATTTGACCCTGTGTACTAGCAGCTTTATTTATGCATTTTGTATCCGCATCTCTCTCACTCTCTTTTTGTTTTCATGCTATCTGCCGTTTTACCTGGGTTGAAGAGAAGTGTTTCGTCAACCCAGGTGAAGCACCAGATAGCATGAAAACAGAAAGAGAGTGAAAGAGATGTGGATACAAAATGCATAAATAATAGTAATTCCGTGTATACTTTTATTTCTGAGTGTCCAACGATCGAAAAACCGTTTGAACGGAACGGCCTTCTTTCAAACACTCAATTCGGTTTCAACATACGCAAGAGAACGATCGATTATCTGGCGTTGCTTTCGACTGACCTACACTCAAAAAGAGGTTCAGTGTTTTTGGATATGAAGAGGGGTTTTGATGCAGTTTGCGGTGATGTGGTTTAAAAAAATCTAAGAGTGTGGCTTTCTACGATTTCAATCAACTACCTTATTTATAAAATTTCTTGTCCGAGAAGCATACGTTTTTCTTTCATGGTACCTCGGCAATTTCACACAAGATCTGCAAAGACCACTTGTCTACTTGGGCCGTAATGTTTGGTATCGAATACCCTCCGGAGAAAACAGAGTTAGTTGTCTTTTCTAGGAAGCGTAACCAATCCAGCCGGTGTAGAGCTTCAATCTGTTGAACCATGGAAAAGCCTGTTGTTCTTCGAGTGAATCCCTTCAAGTATTGTTCAAGAATCGCTCCACATGGCGTATTCTTACGGCGACTGCTTTCAGTTCGAGTCTAAAGATCAAGAATGCGAGTTTGGGACAGTTTGTTGAAACGATCCTAACTTTGCTGCCACTGTCCACTGTTGATCCCACTTTGCACCTTTCATCCACAGGTTTTGGCGCAAGAGAAAAAAAGAAATCACAACTCTTACAGTAGTGCAGATGTGGTTTTTGTACTGTAGGTCCACTCACAGGCCTAAAGCGAAGCGTACACAAACACATCTTCGTGGGGAATCTACTAAATGCCGAGCACTGATTCCGACTTCTCTCCTTAATACTCCAAGTCCAGGATTTTTGGTTTGCACCCCGAACACGCTGCGATCCATTCTAGAACATTCGTTTCGTTGGATGAGAAGTGCCGCCATGTAAATCCACCTTTGGAATGCTCGTTGACGATCGAGGTCACTTCCAGGTCGCTCTTGTAGTTTTCCAAGGAAGTCGTCCCGCTGCTGTTCATGCATATTCTACATACATAATATTCTTCTGCGTTCAGGTTCTTAATGCTGCACCGAGGCCGGAGAACGTGTTAAACCAATATGTCCCCACAAACGGCAATGGGAAACTGGCGAAACTGGGTCAGAATCTTTAAAAGAGATGCTAACAAAGCTGGTTAACAGCTTGGCAATTGGGTTCTTTAGGGGTATTCCGATTATTTCATAATCTGATTCTCCGCCCAAAAATTTGCCGAAATCCAAAATTTCATAATTTTTGGAGTCCGGGAACTATTTTTAAAATGCACTTAAAGTTTGTATGGGAATTTTTTTTTGTTCCACGAAAATTAAAACTGTTTTGTTAATTTAACCTTTCAGTACTCGCGCCAATTTTTGCAACGCGAGCAGTCGCGCGTTGTACTTTGTACAACATCCATGCATTCTGAAATATCTCAGGATCTTGTTTGTTTAGAGGAGGGCTGTCTTTGGCAAAGTTGTTGTAAATTTCATGGGCTACTTGATGCTGACAAAGTTGATTCGTAATACGTCCACTAGGCGGCGCTAGTGAGCAATATCATGTTATATCTTATATCTCAGGATCCTGATGTCTTAGAAAGATGGTGTCTTCGGCAAAGTTGTTTGGTAAGTTAACGGCTTACAGATTATTGGCCGTTTAATTGGAAATTCCACCACTAGGCGGCGCTAGTGAGCAAATAAACTTTATATCCTATGTATCTCGGGAACCTGATAACTTAGAAAGATGGTGTCTTCGACAAAGTTGTTTGGTAGGTCAAGTACTTACGGATGATTCGTAGTTTAATTTGAAATTTCATCACTTGGCGGCGCTAGTGAGCACGTAAATATTATATATTATGTATCTCTGGACCCTTATTACTTAGAAAGGTAGTGTCTTCGGCAAAGATGTTTGGTATATCAAGGGCTTATAGATGAGTGACAGTTTGATTTCAAATGCCACCACAAGGAGGTGCTAGTGAGCATGTAAATTTTTAATCTCATGTAGCTCAGGATCCCGATTAAAAAGGCACGGGACACCGTCTTAAGCCAGAGGCTGTACAGACTGAACAGAACTTAACACTAGACCATGGACACGACATACATTACATTCACCAGTGGATAGCATGGTGCGGTTACACGCTTGGTAACGCTAACCGAACGGCTACGAAGCTCCACTTTACTCAGAAAGATGGTGTCTTCGGCAGAGTTGTTTGGTAGATCAAAGACCAAATGGAGGAAAAGTTACCTCTTGTGCCGACCTTCTAAAAGATCGAAAACTTACAGATAGTTGTCCGTTTGAATCGTTATTTCATCACTAGATGACGCGAGTGAACATAAAAAATGTATATGCAATAGTTCTCAGGATCCTGGTTACTAGAAGAGAGATGGTGGTTTCGGCAAAGTTGTCAAATAGGTTAAGTGAATTTGGTTGATGGGTCGTTGAAATCAATATTTCGCCAGTAAGTGGTGCTAATGATTATGCAAATTTTATATCTTATATATCTCTGAGTCTGATTACCTGGGAAGTTGATATCTTTGGCAAGGTTGGTTGGTAGATCAAAGGCTTTCAGTTAATTGACCATTTGATTCGTGCTTCTGCCACTAGAAGACGCTAGTTGTTAATTTGCATGAGCATGAACGTGTTATTATTCATCTAGAAAAAAATCAACAAGCTGTAAATTTTTATACTTCCGAAAGTTTTCAAAATTTGAAAATTACACAACTAGTTGATTATAATTTGTTTAAATTTGCACTTGATTGATTGATTTTACATGAAGTTAAAGCGCTTAGTAAAATATTCAATATCTGACCGTCGTATTTCAATACACTCTATCTTAAGGTTGTCAATGTCACGGGATAAGTACATCCATCCTTTATCCATCAAACAACAATGTCGAAGACATCATCTTTCTAAGTAATCAGGATCTTGAGATATATGAGGATAAAATTGGAATCCTCACTAGTGCCACCTGGATGTGAAATTGCGCGTCATATTTGTCTTCATCAGTTAGTGTTTGATCTACTAAACAACTTTTCAGAAGACACCATCTTTCTAAATAATCAGGGTCATGAGACATATGAGTTATAAAATTTGAATGCCCACTAGCGCCGCCTAGATGTGGAGTTTCAAATCATACGGCTCTCCATCAGTTAGTGTTCGATCTACTAAACAACTTTGCTGAAGACATCATCTTTCTAAGTAATCAGGGTCTTGAGATATATGAGTAATAATATTTGAGTACTCACTAGCGCCACCTGGATGTGAAATTCCACATCATACTTGTCTTCATCAGTTAGTATTTGATCTACTAAACAACTTTGCAAAAGACACCATCTTTCTAAGTAATCAGGGTCCTGAGATGTATGAGTTATAAAATTTCAATGCCCACTAGCGCCACCTACATGTAGAGTTTCAAACCAAACGGCTCTCCATCAGTTAGTGTTTAACCAACCAAACAACTTTGCCGAAGACACCATCTTTCTAAGTACTCAGGATTCTGAGTTATATGGGATATAAAAATTACATGCTCACTAGCGCCGCCTATCGGTTGAAATCTGAATTTCTCAGATCACCTCGCGAAGGCCCTTGATATGCCGAGTAACTTTGCCGAAGACACCATATTTCTAGATCATTTAGATTTTGAAATACACTAATTCACATTCTACTGTCTATCTTATCTTAAATATAGTACGTTCTTCATATTGCGATTTTCAATTTTCCGCATTATAAGGAGTATACTGTTTTCAAAAAAGGTCTTATAATATTCCAAATAAGATTCCTGTAGAATAGATTTGGGGTTGACATCGATAAAAAAGATGGTTTCAAAGTAATAGTCGATAATTCTCATGTGTTGTACAAAGTACAACAGCGCGATTAACGGAAGGTTAACCATCAAAACAATGGTATTGGAATCCAATAAATTCACGTTATACTCAGAAAAATGAGCTCTTTCGATTAGGCTATAGAAAATCGCAATATTATATTCACTAAACAACCCAATTGAAAAAAATGTTGCCCAGTCCCAGATGAGTCAGCCTTCCCCAGGGTTTCTCAGATTAGTGATAGCTCTTAAGAGTAGTTATCAGTCCCGTTCGGCGTTGATTGAAGCTTATATGAACAGACTTGCTTTATGCGCGTACCGCTTATGTGTATTCCACGATTGGCTCTCAAATCCGTATTTTGAGTTTTCGCTCCAGTGCTTTTAAATGACGCTCCGTACAACCATAGGGCAATTCGGATTGTTGATTTTCCAAAACAGTTCAGTTTCAGACCGTGATACGACGCGTCGTATACTCCTGAACACTATTATCATCGCACCTCCAGATTGAAGTCGTCGCTTGAAGCGCATGCGAAGTTGCAGCTGTGAAGTAAATTTAAATCTATATTTTCTGTTGCGCATCATAAAGCCAATTAAGAGCTTTTTTTGTATCTGTATTGACGAGATTTTCAGCCCTAGGCTAGTTTATCTCGGGACCCATGCTTTAATTCCCTTTCGAAGAAAGAGTGTGAGTTGTGAGTTTGACGGGAGTGGGATTCGATCCCAGGTCCTCGGCGTGATAGTCACGTGTTCTAATCATCCAACCAGGTCCGCTCCAATTAAGAGCTACAATAGCATAACATAGCATGAATACTTGCACAAATCTTGGATGGAGTTGCAAAGTTGAGTATATCCATTGGCAATGCTGGTGTCCCTTAGAGTGGGTCATCGTTTATATGGAAAAATAAAAAATTCAATGGTATCCCATCAGATCAAAGCTTTTTTGATCCCATTTCAGGACCAAAATAAGTGGGCAAAATTTGGGCACGATCGGTTATGTCTACGTTTTGCGCATCGCGTTTGAAGTTTGTATGGGGTTTTACATGTGAAAACACACTTTTTTTCCATTTCTCTCATAACAAGCTCAAATTTTTCTAAAACCATGTAACGAATAAAGCGAAAACGAAGCCTAGGGTGTCCTGAAAAACTTTGTCGAATACCGCGAAGTGATCTGATGCTTATGAAAAAAGTTATAGCGTTGGCACTGCTTGGCGAAACAGCATGATTTTGTTGCTATTATTATTCCTTTACATGTTATAACATAAACACATGCATGCGGTTCGTTGGTTATAACTATTTTCACAAGCATCAGATCGCTTTGCGGTCTTCAACAAAGTTTTTCAGAACATCCTAGGCTATCATTTAACAGTATCGGTTAAAAAGTTTGAGACAAACTTTTTCAACTTATGACAAAAATGCAAAAAGTATGTTTTCCCATACAAAATCCCATACAAATTTCAATTGCAATGCGCAAAGTGTAGACGCAACCGATCGTGCTCAAATTTTGCACAGATATTCAGGACCTGAAATGGAATCAAAAAAGCTTTGATCTGAGAAAACGGTTCCGATGACCCACACTAGTCCCTGCTATCTACAATGTCATAGACCCACTCAGCTTCACACATCTGGCCAAGTCCTTGCAAGCATTTATAAATCCCTTCATCAACTTAGAAAGAGCCCAGAACTGAAGCAGCTTCCAATAGATGAAAGGATGCTGAAAATAGCGAATTTTCAACTTATATGTAGTTACATTACAAATGTATATACTGAAGTAGAGTTATGCATAAATACAGGGTGTTAGGTTCCTGAGTGCAAACTTTTTAAAGGGCGATAGAGGACCATAAATGGTGAAAAAAATTGTTCTACGCATATTGTCAAAACTCATCCGTTACGTAGTTATTGAACTCCCCATGTTTTTGACTCTTATTGCCTTAACTGGCTATAACTTTAAAATGGTCAAACTTATCGCTGTTTTTTTTTTACCCTTATTCGAAAGATTATTGAATTTTCTATCAAATGGCATCTTTCAAACGATTGGTTAAGTTAAATAACTAAGTTTTCTAGAGCAAATAGCCTTAAAGTTGCGTGTTTTAATTTGTTTTTGTCAATTATCTTTGAAAAATGCGTAATAAATTTAAATTCTTTCTTTGGCAAAGTTGTGGCCCCTGTTCCACTCTATAATTCGTTCTTTGACATCAAACTTCTATCTCTTATCATTTTCTTGCAATTTCGATTTAAACGTCGCATTTCAGATCATAAATTTGCAATTGTCATGGTAAGCACCTTTTTGCGCACTGTGCCGCACATTTAAATCAAAATTGCAAGAAAATGATAAGAGTAAGAAGTTTGGCATCAAAGAACGAATTGTAGACTGGAACAGGGGCCACAACTTTGCCAAAGAAAGAATTTTAATTTATTACGCATTTTTCAAAGATAATTGACAAAAACAAATTAAAACACGCTATTTTTAGCTATTTTGCTCTAGAAAACTTAGTTATTTAACTTAACCAATCTGTTGTGTTGTGACGCCGCACTCCGTAGAACAGCACGACCGCATTAACTGGCAGTCAGAATTCGAGTGGTAGTATTTTATCAACTGATCGCTCAACTGCTTATTGAAAACAAAAACAAGGAGAAACAGTAGCGAGATAGAATATTAAAATCAAAAAGTTTAGGAATCCAATAAATGATTTTTTGCAATTACGTGCCATATAATTGCACTTTTCAATTGCCGAAACTGTGCAGAAATGGCCTACTTTTCTTGACTAGCTCAAGAGTGCCGAAAAGTAGTACTTTTCAGCACTTTTAAGAGTGCCGAAAAGTACTACTTTTCGGCACCTTTGCAATGGTACACTTTTCACAAGTTTCCTCAAGTACTAATGTTCTTCCGAATACATTTGTCTATTCCATGGCTGCTCCTATGTCTGTTCGGCAGATCGAAAATGAATAGAAGCGATTCCAATTCTGATTTGATCAGCCAAACAGACGTAGAGTTAGAAGCAGCAGCACAAAAAACGCTCGTTGACGACGCGACTCCAAGTAGTTGTGACACTTATAAACATAGCCTACCTGATTGAAAAAAATGGACTTGTGCGCATGGATGCTCGCACGTGGTTTACCTGAAACCTCTGTCTGAGCAGTCAGAAATGATCGTACTTAAGGGTATTTTTCATAATTGCAAAAAATGTTGTATGCAACGCGTTGCAAAACTCGATTTTTTCAGCACTTGTCGTATTTATCCAACTCGGCAAGCCTCGTTGGATAAATGTACGACTCGTGCTGAAAAAATCATCATTTTGCAACTTGTTGCATAAATAACTATTATAGTGAAAATTTTCAAGTGTAGGTTTGCGAAGAATTGAATTTAGCGTTGTAATATGTTTCGGAAGTAAGTAGTGAATTATGTTGTGCGCTAGATGAATTCATTACCGTATTTGGATATTGTTTAGGAGTTTGTTGGAGGAGCAATACCGGCGGCGGTGAGCTGAAAAGGAAGCTGTAAGAGTTTGAGAAAGAGGAATGTAAAACCAAATATTGTAAGTCCCATTGAATTTGTTAAAATAAGTAAAAGTGAAATAAAGTTTAATTGCAGTTTGAGCTGCTACTAAGGCAAACACGGCTGCTACAAAAGGTTGGTTCATCACCCGAACATGTTGAAAGTTGCCATTTGATAGAAAATTCAATACTCTTTCGAATAAGGGTAACAAAACAGCGATAAGTTTGACCATTTTAAAGTTATAGCCAGCTAAGGCAATAAGAGTCAAAAACATGGGGAGTTCAATAACTACGTAACGGTTGAGATTTGACCATATGCGTTGAACAATTTTTTTCACCATTTATGGTCCTCTATCACCCTTTAAAATGTTTGCACTCATGAACCTAACACCCTGTATATAATATTGAAAAAATCTTACCAATTGTTGTGTGGTCCAATGTCGATCATCAAATTGTCTGTGGGCCAAAAACCTCTTCACGAATCAAATCTTAACTCAATTCTTTTCATTACTAGCGTCCAATCCTCTGATCCATCGATTACCTCCATCAACACAAAATCGCAAAACTTCTTAGTTGATGAACCGTTCCTCGCTATTTCAGTTCTTCTCACACTGTTCAAAATCTGTCACCAGACACTCAGCTTCTCCACAGTCCAAAACCACTTCACCAACCGAATCCAAACCCAAATCCTTTATCACCAGCGGTCAATCCGTCGATCCACCGAATCTCTTCTTCGATCACCAAAACCAAAACTCTGCTTAACCGAACATTGAACATAGAACCATTCGGTCCAATTCTCGCAGGAAAATCGGCATCGATAGCAAATCGCAAAGTACATCCCCTCTTCCGCTCCAACTAAGAGCTACAATATGCACTAATCCAAATTGAGTTGCGACATTTCTAAGTCTGTTAAAATCAATTTTCGCACCGCCGGTCACTTCGGAGTTCAACCAAAAGCATAATATCTTCGAAACTGCAGAAAACCTAAACGTGGAATCATAGCGAAGCTGCTCGTGATTTTTTTTTATTCTTTAACCACTTAACCTAATTAACAACTCTTGCCCACTAGGGCACTGCGTGAGCGATTCCAATTGGGAGCTGCACTTACGCTTTGTACGGCGCCTAACAGTATTCTATTCTAATTCTACTATATCGAACTGGTTGCCTTTGCGCTGCTGTGACTTTTCTACCCTATCTATAGTAGCCATGGAAGAATGATGAGCACGAGAATATTGATGTGTGGCTCTTGATCCTTTTCCAGTCTGATTGGGGTTAGCCGATATTCAAGTTTCCGGGTCAGTTAGAGCATACGCTCAGAAAAGGCTCTGGTGTCAGCCGCTCTCGAGGAAAGAGCAACTGTCGAAAAATTGCAAGTGCCGGGGCTGGGATCGAACCCATGACCATCCACTTAATTTATGAAGTGAACGTGTAGCCACTACGCCATGGGCCCCGGCAAGCTGCTCGTGATCAGCGTTTGAAATTGTGCCGATATGGAAGCGAACGATGTCCATTTGAAGCAGTTGACCAGGAATGCAGATGTAGATACTTCATTTGGATCATTTGGCCTTCCTTCACACAACTTCAATGGAACACAGATTGTCCACCCTGTCACAACTAAGGATGAACAAGCTTATAGTCTTCTAGTAACGTAGATGAGGAAACGGAAAACCTTTTCGCCAAATCTCTATACTTCAGCAATTTTAAAGTAGAACTGTTTGAGCTGTGCTGTTGGACCCTTTCCGCTTTACATTTACATTTGTCCACTGGTGCGTTAGGTGCTCTAGTTGTGTTGACCATTGGTCCCAAGCTACTTAACAAAGAACTCCTTTAGCAGAGTGTAGGAAGTACTTCTCCTCGATGGATGCGCGAATTGTTCCAGAAGAACGAACCATAGCTAGAATGAATAGCTGGAAGTTTGTGGAAACGCGATCGCTACAAATCCACAGACAAAACATGACTCGCAGACATTCCTATATTTTCCCACAGCGGGGAGAAGTTGTGATGAAGAGTTCACTCGATTCTTGTTTAGCACAGATTGTTTTTCGGCTGTAACTTAGACAATTTTGAACTGTACACTTAATTTTTGTACACATATTGTACAAAACGTGTCTCTTTGTAAAGAAATTTGCATGTGAATTCGTTCAAAATTGACTAAGTTATAGCAGAACAACGACTCGTGCAAAAAAAAAAAAAAATCACGCGTATTGGGCTTTTGGTGGCTTTTTTTAACGCACACCCGTTATAAAAGGCCACTTTCCTTGACTATTAGGCATGATCAACGTAACTCATTCTGCTGAACCAGTTCCCAGCGTTGATTTTTTGAACTGGTGACAATCTTCCAACCCGATATGGATGGAATCGCTAAATGGGGTTCCACGCGACGAAGTACCTACCGGCTAAATTTTTTTCACCCAACTGCTAGTTCATAATAGATACTCAAATTTGAGTTCAATGTTGTTTACTTAATGAGCCATTTTACGAAATGATAACAATGTTGATGATGATATTGATTTTCACGGGTTATTGGACGCTACCTCCTGTCAAAATTCATTCAAAAAATCGGTTCGTAAAATGGACTATTTTGGCTTCCCACACCGAACTGTCAAAGTTGGGTTGTTTAGCTCTTCGCTTTTTGACAACAACAAAGAGAGTGGATGAGAGAGGAGAGAAAAAATAACTCAAAAGTGAATTTAAAAATACTCAAATAAAGGCACTTGAGTTTGGATCGTGATGGATCGCAATCGTAACGCTATGCTCGACTCCGCCCCTCCCCTATAGCGTTATATAATTTGTTTACGATGCCTTACTGTGGTCTCCAACACCAACCCTATTCCACCAACCAAATTCTAAACGGAAGCTCAGGGCCTTCAAACGACTAATATCCAATCCGATTTGATTTGAAACTTGATTGGCTTTACTCAACACACCATCCGAAGCAGCCATGCAAACGACCTCCTTGAGGTCCCCATACAGAAAAGCTGTTTTCTCGTCTAGATGATTGATAAAGAACAACAGCAAGTACGGTCCGGATAGTAACCAATTCGGCAACAGGCACATAAGTTTCCCCGTAATCCTGTCCAGGTTGTTGTGGGTAACCATTTGCGACCAATGGCGCACAGGGAGTTCGTTTGCGCTCTCACGAAATATCCATTTTGATTTCAATTCTTTCGAGCATTCCACAAAACCTTGTTGGACTTCAGGGACACCGTTTCGTCTGTAATGGCTTCCAGCCACTCTTTCTCGTCATTACGGCCGTTCACAGCTTTGAATGTGTTGTTGGATCTGAACAAACTTTTTTTTTTTTGGTTTTTATTTTTGTGTATTTTAACTAGTTGCTAATTCTACACTCTCTGAACAAACGTGGTAACGGGCAGTATCAAAGTCCTATCACAGAGAACCTCGAAAGATGTGTAGGGATTCATTTTTTTTTAGCGTTGACAATACTAGCGTCACCTATGCGGCAAGTTGCTACAGTCAGTGGTGAATACGCATATCTAGACAAGTTTTATATTTACCACCGACAACAGTGTGGGAACTTTGCGATAACAGCGCCACCACGATGTTGCCACTTGTATTGCCATTTCAAATGACCGATAAATTCCTTACATAGTTTTGGAACTGGACTTGGATATCTGTTCTCTGTGGTATTTATGATCGAATTCATTTCATACTCGCCAGAGAACGGGCGTTCCCATTTGCTAAGCCTCAAGGAAGCCACAACAGAATCGTTACCACATTCTGAGCGCGAAGGGAACGCAGTACTTCGATTCTTGCTAATCGTTGTATCATCTTGGGCTGCACAAAAAAAAATCTTCCAATCAGGCCTAACCTTTCCATTTGCCAGGAGCCCTACGGTCTCGCTCACTACGCTTACAGCTTCTTCATCGTTCTCCGGTTGCGAGGGTAACACCGACGGATTGACGGTATTACCCTTTCGTTGATCGCTGGTTCCATCGGATAAGTTTCTTCAAGGTGTTCGAAAATATTGTCTTGACCTTACTCCTCTTGTTCAAAATCTTGGTCAACTGAAACTTCATCTGATTCCAGTCTACACTGAAATAAATTTTGTTGTAGTTTCTACCGAATCCATGGTAAAATTAAGAAGTGTACCAACAATTTTCAACCGAATGCAAAATTCTGTTAAATGTACTGAAACATTGTCAATATTACCATGCTTACAGTACTTTTGACTGAAAAAAATCTTGAAACTACTATTTGGACATTGTGTTTTTGACCATTCACATCCAAGACGCGCAACATTCAAGTCGACATGGTCAAAATTACTATGCGCAAATAGTAGTTTCAAGAATTATTTCAGTCAAAAGTACTGCAAGCATGGTAATATTGACAATGTTTTAGTACATTTAACAGAATTTTGCATTCGGTTGAAAATTGTTGGTACACTTCTTAATTTTACCATGGATTCGGTAGAAACGACAACAAAATTTTTTTGGGTGTAGCTTCAGGATCACACGGAACTACAAACGCCGCCATTCCCACAATAACTTTAGTCTGACATTTCAAGTTGCTACCTCCTAGACGGGCTACTATTCGGCATCGGTACCGGTAACGTTGCCTCAATGTCCGCACTAGTCAACTTCTTGACGGAAATTAGATTTGCTCGCAGATCAGGTACATATAAAACATCGTTGATTGTAATTTGAGTGCCGCTGCTATTCGCTCCAACAATATTTACTACCTTTGTGCCAGGCTTCGACGGATTCATTGTCTTTGGCAACATTGATGATGTTTGGTTGATTCAGCTTGACCAGGTTCTTTAAGCAATGTTCCTCATTGGTCTTATGGTCACTTGCAGCGGAGTCGAGCTTGTAGACAAGCTTTCTCCGAGGATCTTCAGAAGTTTGCTTCCTACCCGACATGAATGCCATGACTTTGCCTCCACTAGCTACGTTGGCTTCAGCTTGAATATTGACCCAACAATTCTTGACCATGTGTCCATTTTGATTTCAACGGTTACATCTTGCGGTGAACAGGGTGGCCACCCAGTCGGGAATTTCGGGAAAACCGGGAAAAGCTCGGGAATTCGAAACCACCGGGAAAAAGTCGGGAAAACCTCGGGAATTGTTGCCAGCCACCGGGAATTTTCAAAATTCTAAAATTTGTTGAACTATATAACATAGTGGGTGAACTGGCTTAAAACCCATTCTTGGAAATTAATATCTTGTCGTCGAGTCATGACAATTAAAGTTAATCATAGTGATGTTACCTAACATCACAGTTTGAACAATTTCAAAGATATTCTAAAGAACATTGTGGTGGAAAGACTGTTCAAATATTCATAGATTCATATGTCACTTTAGCATTTCAGGATGTACATGTTCCTGAAAACATCAAGCGTCCTATAAAAGTTTTATAAAACATAACAAACATTATAACTTCTTTCTAAAAAATTATCCTTGTACAATCTCTAGGAGAATATTTGATATAGCCTTTGTCCTTTGAGCGAAAAGTCTTTGAGAAATTTGGATGCTGATAAAATTTTGAATGAATGAATGAATTGCCCCAAGAATAAATTAAAATTAAAAATTATGAAATTCTGGATGAGTAATTCTGGGTAAAACATTTTTACAATTCAAAAATAGTGAGTGAAAAACAATTAAAAGAATATTTGAAGGGATTTTTAGTATCTGATTAAATTCCTCAAAGCACGCCTATTGTAGCTTATAAAAGTACTTCTAATATTTTGTTTGAAAGATATCTGTTGTTTTTCATGTAGCTCTTGGATGTACTCATTTATTGTATTTACTTGTGAATAAAAATGTTCAGAGTAAACCGGAGTAAGGTATCGGGAAAATCCCGAAGCTTTAGCAGAAGTCCCTGGTAAAACTTCTGGCTCAGCAAATTCTCGAGAATTTTGAGTATTCGTAGTTTTTAGTTAAACTACCAATTGAGTATTTAAAAGCATCTGGAGCAATATAGTTGTATGATATATGGAAATAAATAATTCCCAAATAATGAATTTGTCTCTACATTTTGGGGGAAATACTTTCTCAAAAACTTATCTTTCAGGAATTCCTGGAGAAATTCTTGACATAGGGAAAATGTGATCAGAATTAAATCTCCGAGAGCTGATGAAATAACTGAATGCTAGACGAATATCAGACAAAATCTAAGATTTCTTTGATCTCTCAAATTTCTCCTAGAATTTACGATTCTAGCGTAAGTGAGCTGTCTGACTTTCTGCAGTAGCCATTTACGGTTACCATAAAGTTCGCCACTGGTTTTCTATTAAAATATCTTGATAAGGACCATCAAAAATACTACCCTGAAGATTTCCCTAGAAATCGTTTCCAAAATTCTTTCACGAGTAATCTTTCCAGATATTTCACCAGAAGTTCATCCAGAATGTTTTTTTTTCTGGGCATTCTGTTATTGCCTATTAGTTACCCAAACGAACTAACCAAGATTTTTTCAGAAGAGATTTTTGGAATATTACTAAGAAATCCACTAATAATAACCGACACGAATGCACACTAATGTGTAAAGTGTCGAAAATAAATTAACTAACTAACTAACTAATAATAAGTTCGTAAATCCTATAATCATACTGAGAATTTCGACCCCCTCAGGATTATCTTTTTTATTTTTATTTACTTAAACAACTGCATAATTTGTGCTAGTTGGTCATCTATGAATTTAAGGAATTTTTAATGAAAATATCGTAATACTTCAATGCCCTTCATTGGATACGAGACAAACAACACGCACAGAAAACTTTTCAGGTTGAATCGACAAAATGGTTTGTTGAAGTCAAATCAACAGGTTTGTTGAACTAACTATCATACTTTGTCAGAGAAGCAATCAGTTTTTGTTCAACTTACAATCAGCTTGTTTAGTATAACAAACTGTTTTGTTGAATATGCCTACAATCTGTGCACCGTGTAAACAAAATGCAGTGTGTGCTTTGTTGTTTAGTGTGGCGAGCTGCTGCGAGTTAATTTTGTTTGAAAATCGATAAACCAAAAGTTTGAAAGGAAAAAATGACGTGTTTATTGAGTAAATTATTCGAGAAGGTATGTACTATCCACAATTATTGGGCATGAGACTATCATAAAACTGTCCAATTTTTCATTTTCATGTTTGTTTACTATGCAACATGAACAATTTCTTATTTATTCCAGGTCCTTCAGGAAAGTTTCGCATCCGGAAAGATCCGGCATCGGCAGGCAATCTATGCCGTGTAATTTAATGAGTAAGTAAGTATTACTTATAAATATCTATTTGGTTGTTTTAATGACACCAATTTCCGTTTTTGGTACCTCTTTCAGCACATCATCAGAGTATAGATGCACAGATGTCGTTCAGTGCCAACGACGAAAGGCGGCGTGGAAATATTAATAATAATATTAACACATATTCTTGCATATTTTTGTTATTTTAATGTTTTTTTGACATACACACTCAGATTTGATTACCGAAGTCGGTAAAATTTTACTGGGTTTTTGAACAGCAGAGTTAAGTCGGTGAATGGTTGTGAGTACCGAAAAGTCGGTAACACACAACATTTCGATCTGTCAAACAAATACTGATTTAGTCAGTAATAGCTGATATGTATACACGTTACTGAATTTTCGGTAATCTAAAATTTGATTGTATTGGTCTTGCTGAGTTTTTCAGTTCCGGAAAATATTCTGTTCCCTCCCAGCCTGTCCCATTTTCGATGCATTTTGAATCCGTCCATATTACATAGGTGCTTCCGATTCATGTGCACCTGCCGGCTGCCGACCGCTTTTGGAAGTATTTAAAATCTACGACAACTCAGGCAGAACCGGAATGACCTCAGGGCAAAGCTCGATGCGCGGGAGTATCCAGTCGATGATCGAGTCCGAGTGTTGCTCCATCTGGAGATGCGGTCAAATGTATCCCATCTGATGGAGCACTTGCACAACCGAAGTCACTGAAGGATTGTCTACACGTGAGGCCATTCTAGTTCCCTGGTGCCGAGGATTTTCGAATACTTACAAAACATGCGGCAACGACACAGGAATCGATGTTATTTAAAAACGTAACATTATTTATGATGAGAGCAGTTTCATGGCGACAGCGAGGGCGACAGCTCTGATGATCAAAGCTTTTTTCTCTTTTTGACAGCTGGAAGCGCGCGCGGATTAATGTTTACATTTTACTTTAACGAAAGCTCAGTAAAAACGAAACCAGTGCTGAAAAGTCAGTACTGCTTTTTACTGACATTTGACTGAACTCAGTAAATCTTCAACTTTGCTGAACACTCGGCACAAACTATAACCGTGTTCAGTAAAATGTCAAAAAATATTACTGAACGTCAGTTACGTTGTACAAAAGTGCTGAAAACTCAGTAACTTTTGTATTTTACGGTTCAAACCCCGTAAAATAAATTACCGAACAGAGAAATCGAAATTGAGTGTGTATATGAAAATATAAACATATACGAAACGGCAACTATATCTTTTTATAAAAAAAGAAAAAAACAATAAAAGAAAAACTAAAGCTGTCGATTCAACAAACCATTTTGTTGATCATACCAAGATGATTGTTAAAATGATCAAGAAAGGCTGATTTAAGTACCGTCAAGGCGCCATTCACCGTGGGGGCTCCATTCACCGTGTGCCTTCGAATATTGTTTCATTATTTCCATATTATGATTGAATGATATGACAATTTCCCTTCAATTTCACCAATACAACACTAATGTATTGTTACCATGCCAAAACGCTTATTAGAAACATTAAAAAGTATCATTTTGGCACTAAAGTGTGTTTACATGAAGCGGGTTTCTGCTCGTTCACTGCATTCATAGTGAAAAAACGAAAACTGCGCTAAGGTGATTTAAGCGATAAACTAAATGTAGTAACGTTTGTATTCCACCAAGAAGCAATTAAATTCACATAACAGGTATGTATTTTGCATTACCGAAGTAAGTTTAACAAGAAAGTACGATTACTCGTACTTTTTAATTGAAACCAAAAAGGCACGGTAAATGGGTACCCTAAAAATCAATGGTCTCCATTCACCGTGCCCCATATTGTCCCATATATCTAGAAAAAATCGAAAATTTGAACATTCGTTTTTCTAATAAAATCTTGCAAGTTATTACTTGAAATGAATTTAAACAAAGAAAATTCCCTTGGCTGGGTTGTTTTGATCATTTTTAAACAAAGTAGAATAAAATTTCTCATACACGGTGAATGGGTCCCTACTACCACGGTGAATGGTGACCTACCACGGAATTAGGCGACCCTACTACCCTCTACTAATTGTACTATATCACCAAATTTTGTGAAAAATTTTCTACTTCTGTGGATATTGCTTTAATTTTTACCTATATTGAAGGCAATTAAAAGCGGCACCAACAATATTTATAAAACTGGTGTCAAATGACAGCCCTTATTTGCCCTGAATCCTCTTAGATCCACGGTGAATGGTGCCTTGACGGTAATTACAATCACGTTTGTCGAATCAACAAATATTTTGGGGTCAAATTCAACAAAAATGTTTGTTATCCCTCAGATGACAAACAGTTTTGTCGATTTTGACCCATTATTTTGTTGGGGCTACAATAGATTTTTCTGCGTGAACACATAACTTATTTTCAAGTTCATATTAATACTAGGTATGTTAAATCCAAGGATTTGAAAATATTCAATATTAATTCTCTTAAATTTTTCTTAGTAAGTTATGTTTAATTTTCACTGTAAATCATCCTATTTTAGAATAGGAAAAATTTCAAAAACCTATCGGGAAAACCGGGAAAAACTCGGGAATTTTATTTGCTGCTCTGAGTGGCCACCCTGGGTGAACTTCTGACTCTCCTTCTTGTCAAATGCTACAGGCTTCTCCTTAAACGTGGTTTCGATGCTGCTTCCGACAAACGCTGCAGGCTTCTCATTGCACGTGTTGATCATCCGGTCGCTTTTCTTCAATTCTTCGGCCAGAATTTGTTTCCGAACTACGTCCAGCGTTAGCTTACTTTCTCCGAAATTCTTCATGGCGGTTATCAGGGGGTCGTAGGGTAGCGAACCACTTGGGCAGCGGCCGGTATTTTGGGCACTCTTCGCTATAACTCAGTCAATTCCAAACCAATTGACTTGAAATTTTGTACGCGGCTAGATACTATCTCATCGCGTTCCAAAAAGTGTGTCAATTGGTTCAAAATTGGCCGAGTTATAGCAGAAAAGTGCCCAAAATAGGACCCCTGCCGAGATGGTTCCACTTCCCTACGTCTCAGGAGGGGCTACGAACAATTGAGAAACCAAATCACATTCTTCTAGTTTCGCTCTCGTGGACTTCAATTGACGGACCAATTTTCATAGCCGGTGCCCTTAAATTGGGGAATTCTGTGGTGTAATTCCTTCCGTGCGTAGTCCGTAGGGCCTTGCCAGGGGGTGGGAAACTCGGCACAAAGTGCCCGGCACACTTTCGGCACACTCGCCGGCACATTAATGGAGCTGGCTGTCATCAAACTGGCAACACTTTTTGTGTTATTTTTTTGAAGAAGAAATAAAATAACGAAGACAACTTGTATCAACACTGATTAAACAATGCAACTGTTCCGGGTGTTGCAATTGCAATCTAATTCCTGGCAGGATTCCTGGTCTAATTCTTATATTCTCTAATTTCATGCTGAATTTCAAGAATGACGGGGTTCAGACCGTTTCAAAGGCATTCCGATGACATCAGAAACGAAGTTGCAGGTTGCAAATCCTTTGAAATAACAGATCAGCGATGGAGTTTTGCGAATAATTTTGGATGGAATGCATGATTAGGGCGTAGACAAGTAAATAATGAGGATCTGAAGTTTGGCGTTCTAGTCAAGGTTCTAGTGCGTTCTAGGATAGATTTGGCCATCATGCCATCGACTGCAAATTTCTCAGTTCTGCAATGTTTTGTTCCAAAATAAACTTCACAGACCGCTGCCGAATCAGCGCATTTTTTGGTTATGATTACGAAGAATCAGGAACACATCCAAGCGAAATCAAAACAAGAGAAAGGTTGCCAGATACATAAAATCAACTGACAGCATAACTGCCAGCACGCCGGCACACTTCGGCACATCACCGGCACGTTTGGCACAAAATCAAGTGTGCCGAGTTTCCCACCCCCTGGGCTTTGCCCACGAAACCTAATCCATTATCCTAAAGTTTTCTCTTTTTGATAAGGGTATTCGTTCGTATAGATAAGTTGAAAGGGATCAGCAGCGACGTGCACAGTTATTGTTTTCTAATGCTTATATGCCCTTCTCAAATGTTATTCCAGAACTATCGGCTGCCTATCGATTCCAGGACGTTTCCTTTCAAGCGCTATAGGCGCACCAGATTCTTCCAATGAGAGTCCAATAAAGATGTGGAAAAAAACACTTCGTGTCTTATATACTCTCATGGAGATTCTTCGCCTCCGAGTAGTTGCAGGAGGCGACAGACTGTTCGCGATAAAAATCGGCCAGTCCTCCCTCAGGATTTCCTTCGAAAGTCCTTACCCAGACATAACCTGCCGCACACAAACTTGTACTCGTGTAAGCGTATGCGGAGTGCGAGTAGTAGCCGAATCGGAACCGTTTCGTATTTCTGGAGATGGTTCGGTTTCGTATTTCGATCGTATTTTTGGAGAAGATTCGGCAAGATTGAAAGCGCGCCGAGATCTGGAAATTGAATGGTTGAGTTGACGGGTGCTTTCAGTAGATGCTACTGCATTTCATCGTTGTCGCTGCCTTTCGAGAGTAAGCTCAACCACTTGTTCATCTTTTCGTTAGAAACTGGCGTTGAACCCCTTCTGCTCATCATAGACGCTTCTTGTCGGATGATGGCCTGACATTTCTCCAGGGACTCCTTACGGATCTGCGTTTACTTTCGCTTCAGAACCGGCAGTTGCTTGATAGATACCACAAATTTCTTGAAGAATGTAGGATTATAGCGTGCCAAGTCTCGATTCTCTGAACACACCTGATACCACACTCAACAATTGAGTGATGTTACTTGTAGAAGGTTGTTTCGAGGACTTCATTAGAGACATAGTAACAAATTATTGAAGGTATTTGATAAAAGATTCTATCAGGGAATTCACTAAGGGTTCTTTCTGGAACTTTTGAAAGCGTTTATATAAGGCTTCTATGAGAAACTATCCATGTATTGCTTCAGTTACTGATTCAATACCCTAATAAACGAACACCATACACGGACCGTACTGTAGACGGTTCAACAATACAACACACTGTTCAAATTGTTTCCCGAATGGGTGGTTAAGCACATCTTATGGTTATTGTTTATGCGGGTAGTCTTCCGAGAAATTTTCTGAAGAGATTGTTCTAGTAACGTAAGCGTGTTTATAAGAACTTCCTTCATCTGGTTTTCCTATAGGTGATTTTCGAAGGGAAACTACCAAATTTGACGCAAACGTCTCTCAAAATGGAGAGGATTCAGTTCATATTGTACGATATTTGGTCGGAATCGAGCAAGTGAAATTTGAAGCTGGGATAAACTTCGTTTTACTAACAATCAAGAATATCAATGTTCCTAATGATGTACCATTTTAGAAATATGTCACGGGTGCAAGCACAAGAAGACTGACGGAAAACCGCAAATGGTGGACAAAACGGTGGAAGTTGGCAACGATCTTCCCGGGCTGGATCGATCGGCAGCGACGCCGCTGACAGGACATTCCACAGAGGATCTTCCTCTGCCGGAGATTCCAACGGTGCCTCCGAAGAACGGCGCGACGATAATGGCTGTTTCGGGCAGCTCGGAGACCGAGGCCAGCACCCTCAAGTACATCAACATCCTACAGGAAAAGGTCAAAGCAGACGCCCAGGACAAGATGTGTCCCATGTGCGGCAAGATCTACGTGAAGAACATTTCGTTCGACGAGTTCCAGGAGCATGTGGAGGGTCATTTTATCGACGATACCGAGCTGGATCTGAGCTTGGATCGGACCTACGAGTACATCTCGCAAACGGTCGGTAACTTTTGACCAGACGCCGAGCCGAGACGGATTTACTTCTTTAGCGAACTGTAGGAGGGTACATGTACCTTGATCGGGAAAGGAAGACGCTGATGGCGGAAGTGCATGTGTATTGGAAAGCAGTGATTTCACCAGGAAGTAGGACTCTCTGAATTTAATGGTATTAAGTTAGAAGGCTGAATTAATAGTGTTTCGGATTGGTTGGTCCAAGAGGCGTCATGCTTGAATTGATTGTGTAAGTATCGTTGGACAGTGAACATGTAATATTATCAGTATGATGTAATCTATAAAAAAATCGCAACCGAACGATTTACGGTTGCACCAAGTTTTATCACACTCATATTTAATCCACTTTTAATTGCACGTACGGTAAGTATGTGCTGCATCTAGGTAATTGAGAAGTTTCTTCCTTGAATAGCCTTGCTTCAATGCGATTGTTATTAAATTTTTGACTTGGGAAGCCATTTCCTGGATGAAAACTCCTTGTTGGAAGTTGTATTTCAAGGAATAGGACGAAAGAAACGCCGGCCGTAGAGATACAGTATGGTTAAGAGTCGTGTATCCTGAAGTTCTTACTTTAGGCAATATCAATTTCCAATGTTTTCTAGTCCCGTCGGGTCACTCACATTAACATTCTGCGTCTTTGTCTTTGCCGTTATACGTGCGTTTGTCGTTATGCGTCTTCCATCTTTCAATCATCTCAAAATCAACGGACAAGGTATTCTCTTCTCATCCTTAGCGAATAACATCGTGAAGCCGGTGGCTCATTCCCAAGCGGTAGAATCAAAAGTGGGTGGCATCTCGACGTCGATGGGATACCTCGGAGGAAGTGATGGAAAGTCCTTGACTAAAAGGGGTGGGATGCAAGAAGCGGTGTCAGCTACCTGATGATAAAAAGTAGTTTAGCTAGACGCACATATTGGCGCAACAGACGCAGGAGCAACATATGCACTAGAGTGGGTCAACGTTGTATGGGAAAATTTAGATTTGATCACATCAACCCGGAACAAAGCTCTTTCGATGCCTTTTGTGATCCCAAACAACTGTGCAAAATTTGGACACAGTTGGTTGTGTCCCCGCATTCCGCATTGCGTTTGAAATTTGTATGGAGTTCTATATGGGAAAACACACTTTTCTACATTTTTCTCGTAAGAGGCTCGAATTTGTCTGGAACTATGTAACTCTCGATGTTAAAGTTTAGCCCAGGAGATGCTGATCAACTTTGCCAAAAAGAGTAAGATGCTAGAATGACTCTGAAAAAAGTTATTAATGTTCAAAGTTTGATATCTCCGCACAACTACTGAAAACCATTTTTTCTGCCAACACTGCTGGTGCTTCAAAGGATCAACTTATCCTTGCTTTATAATCTGTCATTTCATGGAACTTCAAGCCCCATTTCATCAACAAACAACAATCAAGCTAGTGGTTTTTATTTGATTCTCCACTCATTTTTTATTAATTGATTACAAAATTCTATTCATTCAGGATTTGCACTTGGGGATTTTTTCTGGAACTATTTCAAAGGGCACACCGATGGCCACTAAATCAATCTGAACATGACCTGGGATTTTGAGCAAATAAAATGCAATACATTCTGCGACATTTTGACGAGATGGGTGAATTCAGGGTGCTCTTTATTTACGCATTGATGAAAATAGTGTGCAAATACATATTTCTGCAACAAGTAATTCATAATTAGATTATATTATTATTTTTTGTACGATTAAACGTGCCTAAAATATAAGATATGCAAGTGATTGCAACTGATAAAATCGTACATTCTATCATTTTTTGCGGCCACTTTTTTCGGGATAGCATGTTATTGTGAATCCTACTAGAACCGGCAATTTCAATGTATCTCTCCAAACATAGATACGGATAAGCCTACCACTGCCTTGTATTCCATCTTTAATACTTCTATGAAGAAATGGTTCCAACAACAACTAGTGGTTTAAAAGAAAATATTGAAACTGAGTCGTGGCACGACCCGAACTCACTTCGTTTTCTGAATCATTTCGGAAGTAGTGCGCATCTATCTCCTTGTCATTAATAATATGTACAGCGCACTAGTCGCGAAGAAGTTGCGTTACTTGTGGACAAAGAAAATGACAAGTTATTATTGAATGTCTGTCTTGATTGCAACCAATAAGGTTTACACAGGAGAAAACAACACACATTACACAGCACGTAAATTGAACACCAACAGAAAATTGTGTTAGTTAGGTATTTTAAAATAGTGCGCGATCATTTGCCATCATCCAATACAAAGAAGAGATCATTTGCGAATATTATTGAACACCAGCTTACAGGGGAAGCTAAGGTATCATCCCGTAGGGACCCTATCATAAATTGCATAAAGTGGGATGAGTTGGTATCATATGGTGTGACAGTTCATACATAAGTGTAGCTGACCAACCATACAAACAGCGTTATAAGGGATAGGAATGTGTTTTAGGCCGATCATTTTGTCGTTATTCCTTGATCATGGTATCAAAAGGACTACGTAGATCAAACGTAGATAATGTTGGCGGGATAGGTTGCCTACGGTCCAAAAAAATTTTAAAAATTGTGTATGAATAAAAGTCTACTCTTCCCTCGTAGGAGGGTCTGAGATGGCTAAAAACAAGCGCATAAGCCTCTCTCATAATTTTCCACTTGGAAACTCTTGCTATGTACTATTATCATGGGGACAGATTAAACCAGCTTTTGGGATGTCCGTCAAAAGTTTCAAAACGTTTTTATTGCTTTCGATGTGCAAAACCAAAAAATTAGATGCGCCACATGCCGAGCTTTAGAATTATTCCTCTTTAAATCCGGACTCATGTCCATTAGATATGTCGCAAGCCAGGTTAGGATGAATTGTTCACAAAGTGGCCATCGGCTGCAGAAAGATGATTTGTACGGTACTTCTCTTTAATAGTTCCGGAACAATTCCCCAAATGCAAGTGCTAAAATGAATAGAATGTTGTAATCAATTAATAAAAAAATGAGTGGAGAATCAAATAAAAACCACTAGCTTGATTGTTGTTTGTTGATGAAATGGGGCTTGAAGTTCCATGAAATGACAGATTATAAAGCAAGGATAAGTTGATCCTTTGAAGCACTAGCAGTGTTGGCAGAAAAAATGGTTTTCAGTAGTTGTGCGGAGATATAAAACTTTGAACATTAATAACTTTTTTCAGAGTCATTCTAGCATCTTACTCTTTTTGGCAAAGTTGATCAGCTTCTCCTGGGCTAAACTTTAACAACGAGAGTTACATAGTTCCAGACAAATTCGAGCCTCTTACGAGAAAAATGTAGAAAAGTGTGTTTTCCCATATAGAACTCCATACAAATTTCAAACGCAATGCGGAATGCGGGGACACAACCAAATGTGCCCAAATTTTGCACAGTTGTTTGGGACCACAAAAGGCATCGAAAAAGCTTTGTTCCGAAAAAATGACCATGTTGACCCGGTCTAATATGCACCCTAAGGCTGAACAGTTCAACAAAGAAGTTGATGACTCGCAACGGTTCTAGTTCTCGTGGTGACGAACACCAGCCTGTAGTATTCCAAGAAATCCAAATCGTAGGAGCAATCCATAGAAAAGGTGAGTTGAGGGAGGTTTTGGGGTGTCTGATGTAATACTTCGTCATCGACCTTCGAGAGATTTATCAACAAACGAATGAACTCCCCTAGTTCAATGTGATATTGATAAATGTAGTCCCAACATCGTACCAATGGCTCAATACTAGTTCGACTGGATTTTGGTATAACGCTACGTTCTTTGAATTATGCCTAACTCATCATGCAGTTACAACGACGTATCGAATAGTGGAGTGAACGGTCTAATAACAACTGAAAGGCAGCGTTCTCAGGTCTCTGCGTCGACTGTGCAGGGCCTACCGAGTGGCAGCAAAGCAGGTATAACGTTACGTTCGTTGAATTGTGCCTAAACACCTTCAATATCATAACCAAACCAAGCGGATCATGAAGCTGATAGTGTTGTGAATGTGGTAAGATTTACAGGAACTTATTCGTGGTGGTCCCAGGACTCGGCGTCGACTGCGCAGGGTCAATGACTCAATACTAGTTCGACCGAACTTTGGTATAACGTTACGTTCGTTGAATTGTACCCGAACTGTGCTGAGAGTGTTGTGGATGTGGTATAGTTGGCAGGAATGCTGTTGATTAAACTGTCGCCCAAACCATCTTGAAGCAGCAGCGGCGCATGGAATCGAGGAGTGACTTTGTCGGAATAGTTGCCGCGTGAATGATTTTCTGTAATTTTACTGACGTTGCGTCAGCCAACCAGGTTAGATCTGATGCAACAGAATGGTTTCTGGTTAGGTTCTTAGTACAGATGATGCTACGTTCATCTGGAGGATGCGGAG